>NW_017537112.1:361332-383607 GCF_001853355.1 Bactrocera latifrons | reverse complement strand
AATATTTGAAATCAAAATATTACAAGAGAAAAATAATATTTCAGAGGATCATGTTTCTTGAAGTATTATTGAGACGGCAAAAGAACCCACACTCTTTCTCCTCCTTACCACATCAGTGCATATAAATATAATTCGAAAGCGCGCATTTTGCAATTTTTACTTATACAGTTACAATTCTGTTAATACAACATTTAAGTCCRGCTACTGGAAGTCTAATACTTTGCGGTCAAATTTTTTGTTTGTTGTTTCTTATCACCAATTTCATTGAGACGCCTCTGGTGTGGACGCGCAATCAGCTACTCACAACTGACCGCGCTTAATTTTTATTTCGTCTTTCTACAATTTTTATTTTTTCTAGCATATTTTAGCGATAAGTATATTAATTTTGTAATTTCCTTTCCCGCTCAACTTTCTTGCAGTTTCATTTCTCTACACGCTCTTCCTCTCTCTCTGCGTCGCTGTCAATGCGAGCGAGCAAAATGATTGATAGACACTTAACCCCACACCAGCAAGCGTTGGTAAGCAAAGCTAAGAAAGTGAAAAGTGAAATAACTGTAAATAAAAAACAAACAAAMGAATCTAACACTGCTGTATCAACTCAATTTTGCAACTAATCTTCCAGCTGGCAAATGTCACTWTCACACGCTGCCGACTACTCGCCTCGCTCCTCTTGCTAYTCTGTCTTTCAGGTGCAGCACTTGCTGCACAAKCTCCAACACSGGYTGTGGCAGCCACTAACGCCACCACGAATGCAACGAAATATCCACATGCCGCCGTCTATGAGGCACATGCCAATCAGTATTTAGACTGGGCCTCGACACGTATGCAAGGCATTTGGGCGCGACGGCGCAGCAGTTTCCTCAATCTCACCACCAAAGGACGCGGTTACAACGCCATCAATCAAGCGCCGATTAAGCAAGAAATCGAAAATGACTATCGCCACCTGGTCTATGCATTGGCGATGAACCTCAGCACCGTGCCGGTTATGCAGCTGAAAGATCCAGTATTGCGGCGACGGGTGAGACGTCTCGCAAAATTGCAACTTTACGGTCTGCCGGATAAGGATTACGAGGAAGCCAAGGATTTGTTGCATACGATGCAAACGTTTATAACCTCACGCATGGTCTGCTCGCTGGGTGACTGTCAGCAAACGGTAAAGTAGCGAAAAAGGCGCAGAGAGGCACGAAACTGARATGCATAATTAATTTTTGTTGCTTTTCCAGATCGCTATGGTTCCGGCGATTATGAATCATGCCATGCGTACGAAGAGTTTGGTTGACTTGGAATACTTTTGGCGTGAATGGCGTTCGGTCTTGGCGGATCGTAATCGCGCCAAATCGGCTTTCATCTCATATGTGCGAATGCTGCGTCTGGCGGCCTCATATAACGGTATGTTTTTATACAGGTTGCGGCATACATTTTTTTATATTAGTCATATTATCAGGCTGGGTTAGGGTCGACAGCCAAGACGGTGCTTAAATATAATTTAGTAAAGAATTACTATGAAATAAAGTTGGATTTACGAACATAAAGAATTTCTGAATTCTAAAAATAAGAGCAATACAGAATAGTGCCAACATCCAATCTACGCAGATCGTCCAGATCTAAAGCGTTATTGTTACAATAACACAAAATTGTCCAAAACTGTCTTGCATCCATGTTAAGTCTGTTGAGTAGATTTGAACGCCTTGGAAACTGACCGAGGTTCCAATTCAWCTACTCAACTAGACGCAGAAAACTGTAGGACGGCATTTCAAGCTCCTTCCGTAYAYCCGCAAASGAAACCATTGSTTTTCGGTAGGGGCGAAAGAACAGATCTTATAATGAGAAGAGTCGTGTCGCAATTGAGAGTAAGCAGGCTGCCTACCTYGCAACGTTACAACCACTACAGGTGAGAAGAAGAGGGAAGCGAGTTGCATTTGCAGACAAACACAGAGAGAGACCAAAATGCATGAGTACGMAGAGCTYGATAAGCTGGTCGACAGAGGTGCTGCTCGAAAATACTATTGYAGAAYCCCAGAGATGATTTAGTGACTGATRCCCGGAGCGTATAGAAATTATTGAGGGAACACTTCGCTACCCTACTGAATAGCAATGAAAGCATAACACCAGGAGAAATTGAAGCCGATTCCACAATCGATTATGATCGAGCAGAGGTTTCATTGCCCAACCATGAAGTACGTCGAATAGCAATTGTGGATTGCCGGCCGAGCTATTCAAACACGGCGGCGAAGAACTGCCGACTGTGCCCATTCCACAAACAAAGAAACCTCACAATCTATGTAATCTACCGTGGGATAAGTCTTCTTCTACACCGTATCTTTTTCTATCGAGCATACTATGTGAAAGATTAAAGCCCACCGTCAACAAGTTGATTGAAACTTATTAGTGAGGCTTAGCCCTGGAAAATCAACAGCTGACCAGATATTCACCATGTGTAAAATTTTGGAAAAGACCAGACCAATGTGTGAATTTGATAATACAGCTCAGCAAGTTGACGTTAAGCAATACCAAAAACCCAGTAAGATCGAGAAGGACCTCTCCAAGCCGTTCGATAACAAACAAGGTTTCAGACAAGGCGACTCCCTCTCATGCGACTAAGTCTTATTACAGACGCTACTTCGAACTGTGTAGGCAAATACGTTACGCGTTTTCGAAAGGAGAAAATCTTCCACAGATTCATGGTCCTTTGCGCAATGGTAACGTCGAATACTGCAGGTGATGGAACGATACGAGAAGAGGAAAACCGCTTTATGGAAATGGATATGAAAGAAAAGCTTAACTATTGTTCGCACCGCAAGTACTCAAGCGGCTCATAACTCCTCTCCCAGCTTCCACACCACGCTTTTTATCAAAATGATTAGTAGTAAAAGAAAATTTGACACCTTCAAGGCTCACGTCACCAGCAGCGATTTGCAATTAAAATCCCCGCAGTGTAGTGGTTGCAAGAAAAAAGAAATGAATTGCGCATTAAATAAATTTTACGCAAGTCATGACAGTTTCGGCTAACACATTCACACACCTCTATAAGCAAACGGTAACCCATAAACGTAATGTTAACCTAATTTCTGCGCCAAACACAAAGAGCAAGCACATATGTATATAGTASGTACATACAATCGATTATACTGCAACAAATTGTGGGAATAATCTTTTCTGAGAGTACACCTCGAGTAGACTTTGCAAAGTACAATTGGGAATAAATTACCCTTTGGCAAAATGAACAATTTTGAAGTTATCTACTTTTTTAAAGAAAAAACAGAAAATCTACAAATTTAATGGAGAATGATTACTAACACTCGAAAGAATATTCCTTGGCATTCCTTTTTTTTTGAAGATTATGTCTTTCATATGTTGGTCGCGGCTACATTTCAGAAGGTCCATCAATTTGCGATGACTCGTTCGAGTATTTCGACTGATAACTGGCGAATGAATGGTCTGCATCGAAGCGGAATTGTCCGCATAGATTCTAGGCTTTACATATTCGAGATCACGAGCTTCAAATAGTCRTTATCATGGCGCGATAACGGCATCGGCATCGTTTTCGAAGAAATATGGATCGATGATTCTACCGTCCCACAAAGCAYACCAAACCGTTGATTTTCTGGAYGAAAYGRCAGCTTTTGAATCCCTTCAAGTTGCTCTTCATAGCAAATGCGGCTATTTTGCTTGTTTACATACCCATAATAAGTACTGGATGTCAAGCTCTGTTCAGGGTTTAGTCCTYGATCTAAGATTGATCCTTTCCGGAGTTCACTACTTTAAGTGAATATCAAAAGATAACTAGTTGTGTGCGGTATTAATTAATGGATATGAAAAAGGTGGCATTATCAAATGGTTTTATAAAATCGTCAAGTGTCGTCGCCWTCCAACTAGTTCACTTCTCTGTTTATAGACTAGCTTTTTTCTGACTAGTGATGCTTCAAAAGTACAAACTCMAATACTTAATAATATACAAATCGAAGAAACAGGAAGGTAACTTAATGCCCTACTAACTCGCTACCAGCATCCGCTCCGCCTTAAAGAGCAGTTTGTTAAGTTGGTGCAGCAGTCAGGCAGTCAGGCAGTCAGGCAGCCAGGCAGCCAGAGGCAAGTCCGACGTAGCAATATGCGCCTTCAATGTGTCGGGCATGAAATTGCAAATAGATGTCGTAAATTGCATTTAAAATGGCACATACAACTAGTCAATTAAAAGACACACGCACACGCACATACTTGTACATATACTACTATATTTTGTGCAATAACGCGGTGCTTGGCTATGTATGTGTGTGTGCACATAAATATGTTAGGTAAATTGACCGGTGGACGCATAACCCGAAGGTCCTCCGTATATCTCCATRTGTATGTAAGCAGTAGCACAACCTGAATATGCCGAGCAACCGCTTGAGATGTCAGGTCAGTTGTAGCGGTGTGCTGGTGCTGGTGCTGGTTGTGGTRGTGGTAATGAGGCAACCAATGACCATGTGATTGACGAGAAATCAATGAGAACAAGATGCCATTCAACTAATCACAAACGAAAACGACATTTACCAACACCACTAATAAAATGCCTGAAGCACATATGCGCACACACACCAACCATCACCAACACASTCAGATGCCTCAAGTCCACTSACGTCCACTTACCTAGATTTCTTCGGTTATACCACTGCTTGTTTATATGATGTTTGTTTGCTCTTGTTTCCAATTAGGCCACATAACCCCATCACGTACCTGGTATCTGTATTACGATACTGATAATTTTCAACGTGAGCTGGAGAATGTCGTATGGGAAATAATGCCGTTATATCAGGAATTACACGCCTATCTACTGAAATGTGTACGCAGCACTTATGGCGAGAAATTGTATGCCGATGAGGGCGCCATACCGGCGCATGTGTTGGAGCAAATTGTACGACAGGCTTGGTCACCGCGTCCCGTTTTCCGTACACCCTTTCCGACACATCAATTGCCGACCGTTAAGCAGCGGCTGGAGGAAATACTTGTGACGCCAGTGAAGATTATTAAAAAGTCAGCGGAATTCTTTGAGTCCATCGGGCTAAATCATATGTCGGAGTAAGTACACATATGTATATATTTAGGAGTAATCTATGTTAATTCTATACCAACTCACGTATCTTCAAAGTAAGGGAAATATAGAAATTGGGAGTACAAATGGCTTAAATAGCCAACCAATTAGCTGCCTGTAGACCCACAACTAAATATAACCGGAATAAGTTTCTTAAATTGTGGCAGTCTAATTAAGTTCCAATGGAAAAATAGGATAGTTTAGGAGAAATATTATTGTAGAGTAGAGACTAGAAGCTTGTGAGACCCGATGTTATGTTATAAGATTCAAACTGAAAAGCTGTATACTTTAACACTTMTTCAAAAATGATGCCGGTAAGAACGTAACAGTCATTGGCGACCGTCATCGCATCATGATAACCGACTATTTGATCTCTAAAATTGAAGCTCGTGATCTCGGCAATATTTAGTYTCAACCAGACGGCGTCACTTTCCACACATCGCACCAAASAGTAGATTTATTGAGAGAACACTTCATAATTTCACGTTTTGTGCCGTTCGATTGGCCACCAAGATCGTGTGATATCAMACCRTTATAATTGTTTATGTGGACGAAGTCTAAAGTCTCYTCGGAWAATCCCGCTTCGATTCAAATCTTAAAGCAACACATCTTACATGACAATCGCCAGTTACCAGAGTCATCGAAAATTGGACTTAACGAGACGTCTATCATGAAARACATTTGAAARGAATAATCTTCAAAAAATAAATGCCAAAGAATGTTCTTTCGCATGAGAACAAAGATTTCTCATTAAATTTAAGATTCTATGATTTTTTCTTAAAAAAGTAGGGAACCTTGATATGGATCACTCTGTATATGCTTTCACYSGATCCAACTTTTTAGSCGATTATYGCACTATCAACTCAAAAATTAAGCTAATCTAGTCRACGTAKCCATAAAACTTTAGGKTTTYTACTGTTAAACCCCAACAYAGGCAAGTCTATAGTCTACWGGTTAACTTARAACTGTAGATCTCTTAGATATTATCCGAYTGCTTTTGCATTTTTCCAATGTTAGGGAGGTAATCTCAAGCTTCCTTTCAATTAAATTACCTTTATAGTTTCGAATTGTTTAATGACCTCCAAGGACTACTTGAAAACCGAATAGATTTTTAGAACTTTTCTTSAGCGGRTATTAGACGTTTAAATAATTKACTACGAAGAMTCAATTTTAGAAKCCCAAACGAAAATAATAATCATTTAAAATCGAATCACTGGCTTCAAATATAAATCTTGAAGTTCCAAACTGGAATTGTCATAATACTGTTTCATAGGAAACACCTAAACCTCACAGCTAAGCTGTTCAATGATATTTCTAATCTTTCTTTCCTTAAAATTAAAATACACATAACTAATCTACCTTCTAACATACTATTTTTATTCCACGCAGCTCTTTCTATGAACGCTTTTCACGTCGCATTGGTGATGAGGAGATCGGTTCCGATTGCCATGCCGAAGTATTCTACTTTCCACCCGAAGCGGCSCTACGCTATTGCCCCAAGTTGGATTATAAGAAACTCTTGCAAATGCACGGCAATATGGCCGAACTGCAGTATAATCTCTATCGTGGACGGTTRCCTTTTGGCGTGGACAGCGAGCCTTGCCCGGGCTTTGCAGCCGCTATTGGCGAAGCGGCCGTTATCGCTTCGGGCACGCCACGACATCTCAACCGTTTGCATTTGCTCTTTAATCACAGCCTGAGCGAGGAACAATCAATGAATCGACTGTTCCGCATGGTAAGCTAAGCGACTAWTATGAAGATCTATAAATAGCTAATGTTCTATTTGCACGTCTATGCAGGGTATTCATACAATTTTGGCGATACCACAGTATTTTATTAATGACAAGTTTTTGGTCGACGTGATGGACGGTCATATTGGCGCTCAGGAATTGAATTGTGCTTACTGGAATTTGCAGAATAAGTATGCTGGTATTGTGCCACCGCAGCGTCGTAATGAGAATACTTTTGATCCTGATTTTAAATTCTATCGTGGTCTGAATCCAGAGAAACCAAATACAGAGTGAGTAGACTTTCCTTTATCCTTTTAGATCTAAATCCATCCTTGTGTCCATTTACCACGATAAGGATGTATTACTTTTGAGGAATAGTCATCGATTTTGTGTACTAGCATAGAAAGCTTTGAGGTCAACATGTCTAGACATTGATATGTCTGACGAGTACTAAAACAGTCGGCTCTTTGGAAATTAAGGTATCAAAAGCTTTAAGAGTTTTAGGGGGAATTTTTTATCATATTTTATCTGTCTATTACGACTCATTGTGTTACAAAAACAAAAAAAAATTGTGAAGAATGGGGATCTCGTGATTCACAGTTCCACGTTAATGTTCATTGCGGTTAAGATAATCCCATAAATTGCTGCTTGTGGATGTAGTACTCTTTATTTCTGTGAAGAGTGGAGGTTTAAACTGAAAAGTCGGTATTGTTAACTCAAGAAAATAACAACAAACGATTCTGGATTAGGAACGGGAGATTCCTAAAATTATGTTAGAACTCAGTTCACAGTGGATGCTACAACCTTACGGAAATCCACACTGGATAAGTTTAGAAAAGACTTCTTTCTACTTATATAACCTTATTGAACAAATGAATGATAAGTGAGAGTCATGGAATTATCTAGAAGATTATGACTGTTACTACATAAGAAACTACATCTCAAACTATGGTTTGCACCGATTCGCCGAAGGTCCGATACACTACTTCATAAAATTATAATAGAATAGCAGTATTAAATGTTATACATTTTTATATTACTTATAGAACCTATCCCATGGCACCCTATATTTTTAACACCTCAAGCCAATACAGAAAACCACATTTCTATCCAAGTTTCTCAGTGAGAATCTCTGGCTTTTTTAGTTTTCAAAACTTTTTCAAGATTCTTAAAGGTTTTCAAAATGTATACAAAATTTTTTATAATTCTTACAATATGGGTGTCAAATTAAAGACGTTAAAGAAGAAGAATATTTTAAAACAAGAGAGTTGCCACATATTTCAAATAAATTCATAAAAAATTAGAATATTACAATGAGAAAATCAAACTGTTAAGGACTAATTTACAGTTAAAAATATTTTTTCGGAGGGTTGCCAACTATTTATTATTATTTTTGGTCAATTACATTGATTGATTGCTATATGAATATAACATTAAATAGATTTAAGAAGACCTACAGTTGATTACCAGAGTTACAGTTTTACGAGAATTGCCACCTCTCAATATAAAATTAAAATCAAAAAATAAAATAATAATATTATTATGTTTAAGTATAATTTTTCAGGAAGGTTGCCACCTATTTAAATTTTACCAGAGTTGCCACTCATTTAAAACTCATTATAAAATATAAATGATAAAATAAAAATATTGTAATGCTTAAAAATAATTTTTTATCGAGGTTGCCACCTATTTAAATATCTATCTATTTATTTAAAAAAACAATCAAAATAAAGTATAGAATTGTCACCTGTTTCATTTTTTCGAATTTGTCATATATTTTCTTTTAGTGTATTGCTATATATCTGCCACAGAAAATATTAGAATAAAATAGATTTTTCTTTATATAAAACATGTGATTAATCTTGCAAGCTCTCCTCCGTAGGAACTGGATTTTGATAACCAGTGGAACCTCAAAAGGTGTATCTATTCAAATATTTTCGCTCTAGAGCCCCAATTCAATTGTTATGGAACCTTTAAAGTAATTCTATCGGTGCTTAGAACTTTCCGAGCTAATGTTCGAACCAGGGACTACTCTCTGTTCGTAAATACATGCTTAACTTGTAACTAAGCTGAACAAGTATTTCCGGTTCATCCTACCTTGAATKGTTTTAGGTAGAAAGTTTTCGAAATCCTCAACTAAATTAACCTTGTACTAAAGCCGCAGCAAGTAAGGCGCACAAATGAGACCGCGGGCGCAAACAGCGCCGAAAAACACCCACACAAATACACACAACAGTGATTTGTATTTTACCAAGCATAGTACAACTATGCATTGACACATGTCAAGGGGGGAGTTAGTGCGCTGGAGTCACGATGGAATTTTTGGCATGCAAACACACAGCCACATATATACTCTTTGTAACATATGAATGTATGTATATATAGCAGCCATGCATATAAATTTTTTTGAACTCAATGCGCCAGCAGCGTTGCCGCCAACGCAACATATCAACAGCTTGTGTAGCGAAGGTTTTCTAAAAGTAGTTAGTCTTCGCAGCAGACTCCATGGAATCGTGTATTTCTAAAAGCTSTATATACATTCAAAAACTCTAACTGCAACAACAACAGCGAGCTGYGCCACACTGAATACACTTTTTCACTTTTTGTTAACAGGAAATTGCTTTCGGAAATACTGGGCTATCAGTTTTATCGGGCATTTTGTTTGGCCAGCGAACAATATCGACCCGGTGATCCGGAATATCCATTGCACAACTGTGATTTTCATGGCAGTACGMAGGCCGGTGATTTGATGAGGTAAGTACCATACGTTTGCGCACGCATCAYTTACACACATTTAYATACACATATGTAAGAACATACACGCAGCCACATATACATTTGCATATAAACACCCACACACAGCTGACTGCTGCCTTTCTAAACGTTGCCATGCGAATAAAAAGTTCACTGAATGATTTCACTCCGCAGGCAAATGATGGAGGCCGGCGCAACCAGGCATTGGCGTGATTTGATGGAAATCGCCACAGGTGAGCGTAAGCTGAGCGGCAAAGGTGTGATGGAATATTATGCGCCGCTCTACACTTGGCTGAAGGAGCAGAATAAAAAGAATGGCGTGGAAGCCGGTTGGGACTCAGAGACCAGTGAGTATGGGCGCTATAATGTGCATGTTAATAATAAGTAAATATACGAGTTCCCACCTTTCCAATATTCGGTGGAATTTTATTAGAAGAATTTTTCGTCACAAATCCACTCCCACCGAAAATGGAGAAGTTAGAAGTATACTAAAGAAATGCGACTACACTTAGGTGATTGAATCAGTGAAGAATTTGAAAAACACTTTCCAGACACTCACGTCTATCATATAGAGCAGAAACATTTTGAATTTAGTATATTCCAAGAGACATTCCAAAAGACCCACAACTTTCTGATAACTCAAAAGTCAAGTAACGAACGCCAGTATGACTTAAGTCTACATTCAGAGTTTCATATTATGGTCAAAACAGGAAAGTTCTTCTAAAGTGAAACCCGTGGCGGTCGTTTGAGTTTGCTAAATAGCAAGAAGGCAGAAGCGACTAAAACAGTCGAATACGGTGGTTGCGGCATGGTATTATATAGAAGAATATTAACGAAGAATCACTGAAGTATGCGACGGTGCATTATCGGCGTGCAAAAACCCAGAGTTGTCGGCCCATATCGACAGTTCGGCGGGTCGGAAGGTATTCTGAGAGGASCACACCTCGATAATCGCAGAAAACTGTCAACATAACTTTGATTTTTGAACTGCTTTGATGTGCTTTTTTGGCTTCGGCTCATCTTTGCYACGATATTCGACCGATTGATCATCTGTTCGGGTCGTAAGCATAGATATAAAACCCATCCCCAATAATAATACGTTTCATAACAACCTGGTAGTCGGAAAGTATTGTGTCACAGACGTTACCGCGACGCTGTCTTTCGAAAAAACTCGTGTGATGTTGAAACCAATCGCGCTTTCACTTTTCTTATGCTCAAATGAGCTTTCAAAGTGGATTGCACAGATCCTTCCGATATTTCAACGTAWGCCAGTAACATTCTCAACGTTTCGGCACTAGAMATTTATKTCGAACCACAAAATTTAATAGAACKTTTTTGTTGAAAAAATTCACTTATCGTAAAAATCGCCGAATGCACTTTGTGTACCTCAGAAAAAAAACGTATACTAAACACTAATGATTAGTTTGATGTGACATTGGGCACAGATGTCACTGACAGTCATACCAACCTAGWAAAAAATAYATCGACGAATGAGTTTTCACGCGGATTCTTATAATTTTTTGTGTTCGTAGGAAACTTTATATACCCCTGCCAGGGTATACAAATTAAACACTATCAAACACGCCTTTAGTAACCTCAATTGAGTGTGTGTGTGAAAAATCAACTAGAGACATCAATTTACAACTCAATTTGTTTCCGCTGGATATAAAAAAAGATTTTTTTTTTTTTGTGAACTTTCAACAAAATTATGGATATATGTATATGAATAAATTTATTTTATTACAATTATTTATATTCAAGCTTACTATAATATGTCAACGTGTTGCCTTAAATTCCTCACAACAATATTACTTTTTAAATATTTTTCTTTAATAGGATGCAGCAAGGACTACAACATACCATCCTAAAGCTTTGGGATACCACAGTTCGCTTTTTGTATTAAAAATATAAATAAATATATATATCCATATTTTTATATGATTATGATGAGATATTAAATATATTATTATGAAAACAATAATAAAAAAAATTAAAACTGGTTAAATTGCTATCTCATTTCTTTAAAAGTTTAATTAAACTGCATGATTAAAAACAAAAAAATGCTATTTGAAGTTTACATTGGGTAGTCGGAAAATTCTTTTCGTAATTTGCCAATAGATGCGGTTGCGGTCGTATAYCTCCAGTGCTACCAATCACATTGTGTCATACCATATAGCGTTAGAAAGGTTAGATTTTCAGCTTCATTTAATCAAAAAATTATCAAAAAACTAAATTCGGGGAAGTTGAAAAAAAGTTAAAACTGTTCAAAAATGGGTGAAAATAATGAAGAAATTCGCTATATTTTGAAAAGCCATCGTTGAGAAGCCGTAACATCGCTTTGTTCTATGGGCAGAGCGAATCAGTGGTCCGTACTGCTGCACAAAGTGAAGCYCGTTATAATGTTACAGTCAATGGRAAACGCTAAAGAGCCATAGTTAATACGTTTTTCGTGCCTAAATTGAAGAATAACGATGTGGACGATTTTTGGGTGTAACAAGACGAAAATACATGCAATCAAACAATAATTCTGTGAATGCATTATCTCGTCTCCAAGATAGTGCGCTTTAAGATTTCTTGTGGGGTTATGTGAAGTCGGCATTAAAGTACCTTTACACTTGAATCTTTAGCTTCGAGTAGGATAATATTTAGAGACATTTAGAGATTACCCAATGCAAGTTCTCATTCAAGATACCTAGTTTGGTTGCCTTATTCATATCTCGCCCGATATTACAGCCACAAAACCATACTATTTTCTTTGTCTCTCTCTGCCTAATCGTTCACCTCTAGCGCCATTTTTCACATAGCTATAATAATTTACTTGAGTAACGTAAAAGCTGTTTACTATCTAAAAGTTTATCAACTTAATTTTCAAGCAGTAAGATTATATCGATGATGGAGGAAACGTTACATTGATCGATCAAGAAGAAGTTCGAATAGCAATTACCCGTCTGAAGAACAACAAAACGGCGGGGGCCAATGAAAACATGCCTAACGATTGGAATTTAAGTGTTGGTATCCAGTGTAAACTAAACTGACGTTGAGCAATACCAAAAGCTCCATCGAGAAGGTCCTTTCCGAGATAAAGCATGACATTGACATAATTCAAAGAAAAACGCCACAGCCATGAGAGTATTCGACGGTAAAGTAGTGCTTCACAAATCTAACTTATTTATTTCCCAATTCAACTACGAAAATTGAAAAAATTTAGAGCAAGCTGCGGTAAAATCCGATAATGAAGGAAGAGAAATCCTTAAATCTTCTAACATTCGATAAAACACAAAGGCCAAACAGCCGTTATAAACGTTTTCTACTAATTTTGTAGTAAGAAATGTGCTTACGCCAGACTCAAGTCCATAATTCATAGACCTGTTGAGTAACCTTCCTAAAAAGGTTTTAGATAGCGTTGACATTCTCAGTATATCTCTATGTTGGCTAATTAAACCCTAGACTAAACTGTCAATTTGCCCAACAAATTTTAAAATTGCTTCGAAAAAATAATTAAATAATAAAAAAGGCCCCACATACACTACCACTCCTTTGCTCTAAGCATGTTGAAACAAAAAACTTATTTGAGACAACTTCGCTCAACAGACAAATTGTGAAGTGCCGTCAAGTTCCTGAAATAAGACACACACACATGTATGTAACTAAGCATGTATGCGTGGAGAACGGTGTTATATAGTGTTCACATGGGTATAAAATTGTATAATATGCGCACTCAACAGCTAAATTATCGCAGCCATCATGTGCACATGATTGTTCGTTATTTGAGGTCCCCAAAAACGCAAGTAAATTCGGGCGGATGATGTGGYGAGCAGCAGGCGGATAAAAATCTAACAAGTTCATAATTTAACAACATGCCAGCAATAGAAAGTTTGCGGCAAACACAGAAGCWCGTAACCGCAAAAGCACACACTACTGGTGAAAAATTTACACGTGATATATGTACATTTAATTTTCATATATGTACACAGCAACATATACCTGTATATGTGGACACACACTTTATGTTCGCATAAAMTTTCGAGGAGATCTACAAAGTGTCGGTAGCTTATTTCATAGCCACTTTGACCCGTTACGCAYACATACACACACGCATTCAAGACACATACAAGCACATATAGCAATTTGCGAAAACCTTTTCACTACCTTTCTCTCTAGTTTTTATGTCATCTCTTTATTTTATACTTTACTACCTCTCGGCTGAACTCAATTTWGCCGAAACAAGACCATTTAATGCTGATTTAAATGCACTCGCTGGCATCTTTGGTTGCTCTTTTCAACCTTTTGGCTTGTCTCATCTTGCGTTGAGCATACAGTTTCTAGTATTTTGTGGTTATTTGACCTTCAAACATGCGGTACAAATAGTGAACAAATAAGTGTGATAAAAATGGCTSAGAAATGGTTTATTTTAAATATGCCCTGGCGAACATTTGATAGAATAGCTATTTATATGGCCACCTTTTCTAAATGGTTGCTTAAAATAAATGGATTCTGCCTGCGGGATTTAGCCAAATAGATTTCGGAGAATTTAGTTTCAATGCTAAAGTGAGATTTTCGAAATTTATTGGACAAATTTAAGAATATAGAAGTATGCGTGAATGTGGTAAGTCTATTACGTAAATATTTAAATATATTATATTTTGGAAAACACTGGATTTCATTTCTAAAAAATGTCTTTAAAGACATATACTAAAATTGAAAGCAATGCGTTCAAAGGATTTAAAATTAACGAGAAAAACTTCAGTAAACCTGATGGTAACTGAAATGAAGTACTCTGTGTGATAACTAAAACTAGTCCAGTCAACATAAGGTAACTTAATATAAATTTTTTCCGAGATTGTAAAGTACCAGGAACACAAAAAAATCAGTAAAGGTTGTGAGGTCGTCAAAAACTTGCCTTATGCGAGGCATCCATCCATATCGGTTAATGGCGATCACACCGAAAAAGTCAGGGAACAGCACTTAAAAATCAACGCGTTGACATCAAAGAGATAGCAGCGATCTCAACATCTCTTCTGGATCGACTCAACACATTTTGGTTAATGTTTCGTGTATGAAMMATGTCAAATCTAAACTTATACCRAAAGATCTGAATATTTTACACAAACAAACTCGAATAGCGGTCGTCAACGAGATGCCTGTCAACGYAGCTGTAGAAGTCATTTATCAAACGCATCTTATCAAACGCATGTGTTGAGACGTGGATATGTGAATACGAAGTCGAAACTGTTCAACAATCGAGCGAATAGAGCTYAAAAAGTAAGGCGAAACCCAAAAGAAAAAAATAAACCTGAAAAAACGTCGGCAAAGGCACTGAAGGTCATTATAGGCGAGGTAGCCTATATTTAAGGAATAATAAAGATTAATATTAAAATACGTAAAATGAAATTTTGTTTTGTAAGTTCGGCTCAAATTTGAAGGGAGTGGCTAGAAACGATTCTTTCATATGACTCAAGAAGCGCACTACTTCCGATATTAGACCAAGTATCCTCTGGGTATCCACGAACATCCGTTTGAAGGCGAGCCAAAGTGAAAAGGCAAACCATACCACTCAGGGTTGTGCGCTGAGTTTGGGACTCGCCACAACAACAATATATTGATTGAATTTGGTGACATTTGTGTGGAAGTTACAACAATAAGATTTTCAATAATAACTAGTCTGTATGAAAATAATTTAAGAATAGAAATCTGGATTAGCAAAGACCAAAAAATCCGAACTTTGAGCTTCTTACTTTCTGAAGGTTTGGAGCTTACAGCAAATAAAAGTTTAACTTAAGGCTAATAGATCCAGCTTATTAAATTTGGGTCTTACGGCTATAGGGTCTAGATGACAAAATGTTTGTACTTAAATACTAAATATGCCCAAAGGCTGGTCCCAAAAATAAAGATATTAATTCTAGAACATGATTACATACTGAGATACAATTTTGAAAATATCGTCCGACATAAACTAATAAGTTTATCCCTACTACTCAAGTAGCTCAACACAACTACGAAAACTTATTGCTTAGAGAAGAATTAGAGCCACTGTTGTAATTTCAATAAATCCATAGACAAGCCCAGCGTAAGTATAATGAACGAACGATGACATATGGCTTTAGTAATGCTATTAAATGTTTGGGGAATAGTATATATATACTATACATTCTCTTTTTTCAAAGAACATAATGTAGTATAGTATTATACTGAAGATGCAACTGAAATTCAGAAGTATTAACTGTTTAGACTCAGACTTAGTTCTCTCACAAAACCGATCCATTTCTGAAGCGGAGCGTTACTGATTATGAAAAGTGGTTCAGTTACAATGACGTTATACGAAAACGGTCGTGGTCGAGGCGCGGTGAGTCGACACAAGCTATGGACATAGGTTTAACCGTCAGGAAGACTTTGCTATATATTTAGAGGGATTGGCAGAGAATCATTTACCAAGAGCTGATGACCCACAAAAAAACTCTTAATTTGGATCTTTCAAAAATTGGACCGTCCGAAGCAAACAATAGCTCAGAAATGGCCAGCTTTGGCCATTAGCAGAGGAAATGAGCGCTATCAGGACAACAACAGGCCAAACACTTGCCGGAAGCACCGATAGCTTGGTTGGAATCTTTTTATGCCGACGGCTTATAATTTGTATCTGGCGCTTTAAACAATTGTGAATAAACATACACAAATTTCTATCAATACGAGTATGTATATTAAAACGGGTCGGTWTACTGAGAGCCAAAAAAACGGAAAAATCGCGTATGTGGGATATATTCCACGCATCAATTTGAACAACTTTGAACAGAAGATTAGGGATCTTAATTTTGAGATTTTCGAATGAAATTTAATACGTAGTTACATTTTATTATTCTGTTTATCGTTTCGGTCAGATCGAACAACTATATCACATAGCTCCCATATAATCAATTATTCARATTTTTTAGCATTACCTTTTTATACTCTCGCAACAAAGTTGCTAAAGACAGTATTATAGTTTTGTTCACATAACAGTTGTTTGTAAGTCCTAAAACTAAAAGAGTCAGATATAGGGTTATATATACCAAAGTGATCAGGGTGACGAGTAGAGTTGAAATCCGGATGTCCGTCCGTCCGTACAAGCTGTAACTTGAGTAAAAATTGAGATATCGTGATGAAACTTGGTGCACGTATTTCTTGGCTCCATAAGAAGGTTAAGTTCGAAGATGGGCAAAATCGGCAAACTGCCACGCCCACAAAATGGCGGAAACCGAAAACCTATAAAGTGTCATAACTAAACCATAAATAAAGATATTAAAATGAAATTTGGCACAAAGGATCGCATTAGGGAGGGGCATATTTGGACGTAATACTTTTGAAAAAGTGGGCGTGGCCCCTCCCCCTACTAACTTTTTTGTACATACCTCGAAAACTACTATAGCTATGTCAACTAAACTGCATAGAGTCGTTTCTTTTAGGCATTTCCATAAGGAAGGAAGCTGCATCCAGGCTTTTTTTAAAAATTGAAAATGGGCGTGGCGTCGCCCACTTATGGACCAAAAATTTTCAATAAACTTCGTTAAATAATATTTTCTTAACACCCTGATGACATGTACCAAATATGGGTGAAATCGGTTCACAACCACGCCTGAAATCTCGATTATCACTTTATCATGCGAGAGTATAAAATGTTCGGTGACACCCGAACTTAGCCCTTCCTTACTTGTTTAAACTTCGTTTTTAAAATCTCTAATTCGAAACTCTTAGTATCTGCGGCAAAGTTGTGCAGAATGAGCCGTAGCATATTTTCTGCATACGCTTTTTTATGGGAAAAAAACAATTGACCCGCTCTAATGTACATATGTGYATGCCCACCCATAACTAACCTGTGGATTGTGGAATTATAAAACTTTTTTCAATAATTTGCCACCAAAGACCAATTTAAATTTTAATAAGAACAAGTGAGCCACTTAATAGCTCACCAATAATGCCGACCGGCAGCGAGCTCGTGGCCTGTAATGCCAGCCGAAAACTTTCCGAATGCGCACTGACACAGTTTTGCGCACCCAAAGGTGCCATTAAATAAGTATGTGCCAAAGTGTAAATATTTCAAGTATGTACATAACTTAGTAACGCTTAACAATATAGATATGTATATACTATATACATACATAAACATATACATATGTTKTTATGTTTTTATATACACATGTGACTGCTTATTAGATGAGGCAGCGTCAAAAGCTGATAAAAATCGGAGTAYAGGCATAAAAATGGCACAGAAGTGCTGCGGAAAACCTAAAAACCTTGAAAATTGTGAAAACTCTGAAATTAAATGTAAAGCTGGGGAAAACCCACGAAACATATAACGGTAAAATGAAAATGAAACGAAAGGCAAGTTGAAGTTGGCAAAGTAAATAAATTATAAAGCAAAGCAAAGCAAGCGCATCCAACTAACAACACACACATGTATGCATATACAAACACACACACACACACACACATAGGCGCCCAGCTGTGAATGTGTTCAAGCATTTATATAAATACCGGCCTGTTGGCTGAGTAAATCTATTTGATTTTATTTAAAGCGCAAACACAGGCGAACTTTCCACTTTCACTACCGAACAACAACAACAACAACAACCACAAGCAGCAGCGCACCGTTGCGAATGCCTATAATGCTCCTACACACACACACACACATGTGCGCAACACACACCGACACATTTCCAGCTTGTTTGCGCTTTTGCGGTCAATTTGTTTTTGTACATGACAGAGTGGCGCAGGRTCCTCGCCTGGGCGGCGGGTAAAAGTGAAACTCGTTAAGGGTTTAAAAAGCGGGCGACACACACTCGCYGCTGCTGAGAAACCGGAAAAGTTTAAGCAAAAAGCATGCGGCTGCACGCAAACTCAAAGTGTTTGTTGTTTTTGTTGCTGTTTTGGTTGTTGTTCTGTGYTCTTGTGCTTAAACAACAAACAAATGGGACAGATTTTCCAGCAACACAACGGTTTGCGTAATTTTTTAAAGATTTGTTTGCTGAAAAAGCTTTGTGTGGCAAATACGCGTCTGTGTGTGTGTGTGTGGTACAAGGTTTGTGCCGACTCTGCGGTCTTTGAAGACACAAATTAAAGCGCAAATATTGTCAGTTCGCTTGTCCAGCCGACTGTTTGGTGAGCGTTTTCGTCGAAGCACACTATTTTCAAGTGTTGAAAACAAAGAGAGTTGCATGAGATGCGCGTGAAGGTGTTTAACGGGGAAAAAACCGAAAACAGTATTACCAGATTTTTGTTTGACCGACAAGAGAAAGAATAAAAAGAGAATATTTTATACGAATTTTATAATTTTTAGACAAGTGGCATCAGTTCTAAAAAAATATATGACTGAACTGATTTCAAACAGAGTTGCCAGCTATTATGAAGAATTTAATTTTCATGAAWAAAATAACCAGTTCAACTGTGAGCTTTGTTAAACCTTATCGGTTTCAACATCATTTTGAAGTCTTGCTTTAACTTTTCTATTAAAAATATATTGCAATTTACACCTATTTCAAACAAATGATAACCCATGTACATATCTCAAAAAATTACTAATAAAAAAAATTACTAATAACAATAAAATTTTCCTAAATTCTATTTAACTTTATACGCGTATTACAAATGCTCATTTAAAATAAAATATTGTACTGAAATTGCGAACTGTTGGCAACCCTTTCCAAAATTCTGTTTTTTCTTTAAAACTTTTTAAACTTGTTGGGTTCAACACCCATGTTCCAATTATTCGTTTAAACCGAGTTTTAATTCATTTCAACTAAAATCCCCTAATARGTGGCAGCACTTCTCAAAAATGATTTGGAGTTGTAAAAGTTCTTAAACGTAGTATAATTATTTTTTGCTCACATTTTTTACTTGCCCTATTATACTATATTAAAATTTGTTAACAGGTCGCAACCCTTTTAAAACTAGTTTTTTCTTCCATAAATATTTTAAACATGTTGGTATCGATACACATATTAAAATTATTCTTTCATACCTATTTTTTTCTTCCACCTAAATAGATGGCAACCCTTTCCAAAATTCTGTTTATTCTTTAAAGCTTTTTAAACTTGTTGGGTTCAACACCCATGTCCCAATTATTCGTTTAAACCGAGTTTTAATTCATTTCAACTAAAATCCCCTAATAGGTGGCAACACTTCTCAAAAAATATTTTTAGTTGTAAAAGTTCTTAAACGTAGTATAATTATTTTTTGCTCACATTTTTTACTTGCCCTATCATACTATATTAAAATTTATTAACAGGTGGCAACCCTTTTAAAACTAGTTTTTTCTTCCATAAATGTTTTAAACATGTTGGTATCGATACACATATTAAAATTATTCTTTCATACCTATTTTTTTCTTCCACCTAAAATCACTGAACAGGTGGCAACACTTCTCAAAAAATATTTTGTGCCAATACGTTTCTTAAATGTACTCACTTTCCTTTTCTCTTTTACTGTCATATTTTTTTTTTTTTTTACTTAAACTTTCAAAAGGGTGGCATCATTTTAAATAATTATATTTGCATGGTATTATATTTCTTTTACTATGACCTTGTGTATATTATAAGACAAAGCAAACACAAAATTTTTTACTATTATCAACTATTTCAAAGCCAGGCAGAGAACGTAACCATTGATCCTATATGTTTCTAAAATAACTGCTTTGCGAAGCGAACGTCCCATACATTGCAGGATTGTAAACCTATTACAATGTAGAGTTAACTCTACATTAAAAAAAAAAAAAATAATTGAAAACAATATATGATACATGTTGTATATGGTATTTTAAAAAATTTCGCAAAATACACTTTTTTATCGGCATCGGTAATTTTTGTGGTCGAGAAACATTAGTCAATTGGAAGAATAGTGAAAATATGTACCTCTGGCCAATCCACTGCAATTTTCAAAACGGTCGTCAAGGTTCTCTGGAAAACAATTACAATATCTGGGAGAAATCATTGACAAACAAAAAACTARGCTTACGAGAACTAATCGAAATTTTGGAAGTCTACACTAAAAAACTGGTACATAGAATTTTGTGCTTTTGCATTACCACAAAGTTGGTTTACGATCTGCTGACGGMTCAATAGCTTTAAAGCGCTCAAGGGCATGCACATTATCTTCACGCCAACATATTTAGTAAAGCGACGGTGGAAATAATTACATTCAGTTACCGACGGAAAGGTAATTTACGTGTTCACTGTCGAAATTTTCAGAGGCATAGAAAATATGCGAATATCTTATCTACACCGCCGGCTATAACAGAATTAGGTATCGTCGACAGAAACGAAGGGCGTTGACAATTCTAACCGCAACAAAGTAATGTGGATCTGATTTTGCACGGAGATATCTGTATATGCTAGGCACTCTTCTAAAGTGTATATAGCAACAAAACTGATGAAATCTATATGTGTACCGATTCGTCAGTGGAAATCAATAAACTTTTAGTGGTAGACTCTCCAATATTTATTTCACATTTTAAAGGGGAGAGTGGGAAAGAAAGGGATTCTAGAATTTCAGGTATAATCGAAGATGGATATGCTATTATTTCAGTAGAATTTACAAAGTCGAGTTGTGCTTTCAGGTCATCATATCAATCTTCAATCATACTTGAACTCCTCTTTCCCACTCTCCTATTTAAAATATGAAATAAGTAAGTTGTTAGTTGCTCTAACACTAAAAGCCAATTRATTTCCAGTACAACTATTAAAAGCATAGGTAATCGCGGCTACGAACATTCGCAGCGTTGAACATAATTTTCCCGGGTCAACAGACGGCGCACAAAAACTAAACAGTGGTATTATTTATGGATTCTCAACGTTGAGTTAGACTTTAAATATTTTAAATTTGCTAACTTACCTTTTTCTCTGGTTTACTTTTTCATTTATTTTTTGGGTTCACGAAAATCGTTGCTTTATTTACTTAACACTAAATATTAACACATTTCACTAATTCGCTAATTGTTAAATAAAAAAAATCACTTTTACATAACCATTTCACTCGATATAATCACATTTAATTAACTTTTATAAAAAAAAAATACTATATCACATTTAAATTGAACTTTTCACAACACTTTTGCAACATACATATGTATATCCTTTCACTAAAACCAGACACTTCAAATGTATCGTGTACTAAATTTTAATTTACGCAAAATAAGAAAATTGCCCTGCAGAAATACATAAATGTGCAGCACAGGTCTTTTCATATGCCAATTATAATGGGAATAACCAAAAGTGTAGCATACATTTAGGCGTTAAGTATACTAATTACAATATAAYATAAATCAAAAAATGTATCATACTGTTAGGCGTTCAGTATTATAAAGAAATATTTTAATAAAATTAAATTAAGTTTGGAGAATATGTAATAAGAGTTAAGCAATGAAAATTTTTAATAAAACGAGAAGCGGAGTAAGGACGTATTAAGGACTTATCTCAAGCAGTATTACGCATATATTTGTAAAAATATTTATTTACATTGTTATAMAAMATAGCGGCCACTGAGCCTGTATTTYAAAACACCGTTTTTAARAGTGGCTATATGATCGATGGTGATTGTGGAAACTTGCGCTATCTGAAGTAAAATAAATAATGGAACCCTATTCCTTATAAGACTTGCTACTAAATAACGTAAGTTTTTAAACTTACTTGTTGGGTCAATAATTATACCTTTCGGGTAAGACATGGCGTAACATGATAGTTATTCCATGGTTCGCGA
>NW_017537112.1:353961-361115 GCF_001853355.1 Bactrocera latifrons | reverse complement strand
GTCATTTATTATTTCAAACATAAAGAACAATTTTTTATCATTTAAACATGTCAAATCGTTTGATAAGACGATTGAAAAGTGATAATTATGGCTTGCAGACGACGAAAGTCCGGAGCGATCAAAAAAGTTTCAAGTTGACGAATTTTAAGTATTGCTCAATGAAGATTGTTGCTAAAACATCTCAGAAACTTTGGAATTCACTCAAACAGTCACTTCAAAACTTTTAAGAGCAGGCAGATATTTTTAAAAGTACGAAAATTGACTGTCATATGAGCGGACAACAGAAGTTGAATGACGATTTAACACGTCAAAAATGAGTTGCATTTGCAACGGATTGTGACTGGTGCTGAAAAGTGGATTCATAACGACAACCCTAAACAGAAAATATCATAAGTGAAATCTTGTCAACCAGCCAATTCAACAGTAAATMCGAGTATCCATGACATGAAGGAAATGCTCTGAATTGGTGGGATTAAATGGAAGCGTTGTGAGCCTTCGAAACTAAGTGAAACAATTAATAGGGAACGCCTTCGACAACAACGAAGCGAGCGATTAATATTTGGGACTAAACTCGAGACAATAATTTACCATAATGACGGCGCTCCGCCTCATTATAGAAGACACCGGTTAAAAATAATTTGGAAACACCGTTTGGGCAGCAATGGCTTACGTCCTTTATAGGCTAGACCTTTCCTCTCCAAACTAGTGTTTGGAGACCGCCCTCACTGGCATACGGCTCACATCAGAACAGGGTATGAAAGGTAGGCTTGATTCACTCAGGGAAAATGTTAAAGCTTTTGATATGTGCAATAGTCTCCATATACCCTCGACGTCCGATTTGAAAAATATAGTACCAAAAAATAAACTTTTATAGTTGTGAGTATTGAAGTGACTCAAATGCTTTGAGACTATAGCAGACTCGATAGGGAATCGGTATTTTCATTTGCTCTACCTATTAAATAATCAATTATAGTGMCCTAAAGTGTACTTTAAACCAAAATGTAATACATTTTTTTTTAAATTTGCAACTGACAATATTTAAATACTTTAACTACTACTACTACTTTACAATATTAAAAACATATCTAATAAAAATATTCATATTAGATCTTTATAGTAATAATTTATTTTTGAAAAATTATTAAAATCATTAAAAAATTGCTCGAAAACATATTCAAATGAAAGGAATAAGYACCACTTTTGTACTGAAACTCCAAACTCAACACATTTTCGCAAATTTCAGAAATTTTAAAAAACTGCAAACTTAACTAATCGCTTTTGTTTTCAAGCTATTCAAGCGTTTAAAATTTTAAAAGAAATTCTTTAGCAAAATTAAATTCAAATTAAATTGTTTCGGTCAAGCGCCTTTTAGTGAGGCAACTTTTTGCTAAGCTATCAAAAATATTAGAAGTTTTCTGCAAAGTCAGTTGTTGCGCTTCAAGCAACGATGATAGAAATGTGTGTATGCAAGTGTAAGTCGAGGCTATTTAATATTCATTCGAAAATCTGGCATATGCTGTCGCATTTAAGTGCTTAACTAGCGTGCAGAGTAGGCGGCTGCCAAGCAGACACAACCAAGCGGAATATACAAAATGTAAAATTGGGCAGAAAAAGTGTCAACAATGTYCTTCCTTCCTGTGTTGTTACAGATTTTGGCATTTTACGGTGTCGGTAAATCCAAAAAAAAAAGGATCGTTACCAAGTGTGGAGCGTACGAGCAAGTTCAAGCGAAGAGTCACAAGCGAGTTGAAAGGTGTGTGCGCGTGTGTGAATGTAAATAGTGTTTATGAGTGTGTGTGCGGGTGTCAACAAAGTAAGAACAAGAGGCCATCAGCTGGCCAAATTACATTTTGGATATTCAATTTATGAAATGACGCACTCTAACGCCAACACGCCGTGTTTGAGTACAAGCTTACAGGGTTACAGATTTAC
Organism: Bactrocera latifrons; assembly: GCF_001853355.1. Lineage (NCBI taxonomy): Eukaryota > Metazoa > Arthropoda > Insecta > Diptera > Tephritidae > Bactrocera > Bactrocera latifrons. Next base: position 359,183 of record NW_017537112.1, on the reverse strand, counting down.
TTATATGTATAGTGTGGGGTGAGCCAATGTACATTAACTACATATGAAATTAAAGCATAAATATCTACATATGTACATGTGCAATTGGTTTGTGTAAAAACTTGCATATAACTAGTTACTGTGGAGTGAGTAGTGGGCTTACTTACAACTAGTTACTATGGAGTGAGTACTGGTCTTATATGTAACTAGTTAGTGTTGAAATAAATGATTGAAAATTCGAAAAATACTTAAAGACTTTAGATTAATTTTTGAAATATCTCCGTTAGATGTTTTTGATAGCACTACATGTTGTGGTTTTTGCGTTATCTCCTATGCATAAAAACCTACGATGTGATCAAATTTGACACGCACTGGTACTTTTAACCACAAAACAGGTTAAATGCGACTGCACTGAAGCCAAATATATTTTTTATACAAAAATTTGATTTTGATCGATCGRTTTGTATGGCAGATATATGCTATAGTGATCTGAACTAAAAAAAAAAATTATTCAGATATTGTAGTATTGCTTTAAATAACAATCTATGCCAAATTTTGTGGACTAATACTGGCTGAAAAAAAAAAGTTTTCCATACAAGTACTTGATTCCGATCGCTTCGTTTGTATTGCAGCTATATGATGTAGTGATCCGATATCGACAAATGAGCAGTTTATTCGAGGGAAAATGATTTGCGCAAAATTTCAGATGTATAACTCAAAATAGAAGCACTATACAGACAGACGGACAGTCGAAAACGGCGAATTCAAATCAACTCGTTTCACCCTTCATTTATATATATTGTAAGATATTCGATGTTTCMTTCTCAGATTGATTCAATAATTGGATGTCAATAGGGCTCATTTTTATCACCAAAAACCAATTGAACTAATAAAACTTATGAGAAGTTTCCTTTAAGCCAGAATAGGGAATAGATCGAACACCTATCGAGCCCTGCTGCTGATACGTTCCTGCAACAACTTTCAAAAGAACACCATAAGTTTAAAAAAAAAAATGCTAAGCTTAAAAATGTAATATAAAAATCCAACCGGAACTCCTTACTTCGTCACTAGTCTGCATGCGTGTCTATGCTAAGCAATCTGTAGCACCACAAAATATTCCTCATCCGTAATTAGGTGAAAATAATATAATATAATATACGTAGAGTATATTATGGGCATATGCTTGTCATTTTTAGCTCAAAAGAGCATGACAATATTAAGGTAGGTGGTAGGGCAATAACGGTATTGGGTAACATGATTAAATTTTTCATGTTTATAAAGAGGAATGCTTCTATTTATAAACATATGTATGTATGTCCAATTATATGTCGCTACATAAATTTCAGTTGCCAATTTTACTAAAGCCAGACAAGATTTTSATGAGGATGTACGAGCTAATTTCCTCACATAGCAAACAATCTCCTAATGTTAGTGTAATTATTTATTAAACTGAACCACTTTTGTGCTACAATGACATCTKTCAAGCTTTTTCAATTAACACTAAAGTGTTCCGGTTGATGTAGACCACATTTGTTTCTATTCCGAGAACTATTTAGGTATCGAGTTACAATAATATATTCAGTTCTAGCGAAAATATGATAGGACTTCAAATTGGTGCTACAAACGGTTGTAAAAGCAAGTTTACTTACATGTRAGATAGATATGTAGGAGAAGTATTTTTCGAATACTTTAAAGAAACGTGTTTCCCTAAAAATATTCTGAAGTTCAGAAGTAGAATTCCTTGGGCTTTTGGAACTAAACGTTTGAATTATGACAGCTSTAATCGCATTACTTATAATACAAGTTATATAGATTTCATTGTAAATGACTTGAAGAAGCACTACAAAACTGAGAGTGCTCAATTTCACAAACTTTTTCGAATACTTGAGCTTTATACATCAGTGCTTAAAACCAAAGTAGTTAAAAAGAAAACTTGTCTCTTCACATACCATATAGACATACATATGCTAAGAAAAAACTTGACGAAATATTTAATTTAGGATAGCTTTGATGGCTTTGGATTTGGTTGATGTATTAATAAATAAAAGAGAACCTCTCTTCTCAACTTCCTCTAAAGGGAACTGAGTATGCTTGGGCAGAAACTATGTAGATAAATGTGTCCAAACTGACATAATCACTGTCGGCAAAGATTTTTAGAGGATTAGAATGAAATTTTTCCTAAATCTGTGGATTCGGATAATAAAACATATTTAAGGATCATACTCTTAAGATATCGTAAAATATCATTATATTGGGATGATCCAAGTAGAGACACTCGTTTTAGAACTTTTTTGTTTGGCATTTCATCGTGGAAAGACTTACTCCTAAACAAAATTARCAAATCGTTCAACTTTATTACGAAAACTCACGTTCTGTAAATAATGGGTTTCAATGTAATCCGCCTATTGAGCGTTCTGTATCACCCATTCTGGATACTAGGTTTAACTCCTATATATCCAGAATAGTCAGGGTCTGACATATTCAATTTATGTCCTGCTTGCAATGAATCTCCGCTTGACACTGGCCACTTCTTTGCATGCCCCACCAACCCCACTCATCTGAAACCCCTTTTCCTTTGGTCCGACCGTTTCAAAACAGCACATTTCTTGGGCAACTTAGCTAATCTTCACTATCTTCACTATTCATTATTGTATACTATTCGACCGAATAGACCACACCCAGCACGCACTGTAGAAAATATAGAAGCCATAGCTGAGAGTGTACACGAAGACCGTAGAAAGTCRATTTGGCGCCGTTCGCAGCAACTCTGACTAACGTATGGAACGGCTTGGCGCATTTTATGTCGAGATCTTAACTTGGAACAGGACAAAGTGCAACTTGTGCGAGACCTGATGCCGCTCAACCTTATCATGTGATATCGCTTCACTCTTTGGGCTCTTGAAAAGTTCCAAGAAGATTTTTTCGAGSCAAATTTTGTTCAGCGATGAGACCCTTTGCTGGCTCAAGGGGTATTTAAACAAGCAAAATTGCTACATTTATGGCGAAGAGCAACCTGAAGTGTTTTAACAGCTGCCATTTCATTCAGAAAAAAAGTTTAATGTGGTTTGTCGGCCGGTGGAATCATCAATCCATATTTCTTCAAAAATACTACCGGTATCCATAATAATCGACTATTTGATGTCTGAAATTGAAGCTCATGATTTCGGCGACATTTGTTTATTTGGGTTGAAAAGTTATTCATTTACAAGAATGTCATGCGGACAGAGTGGCCAAACTTTTAATTTGAATTTGTAAATACCAGCTTTGTCTAACAGAAGAGGAATTATGCACCATCACCATGGTTTTATGCATCCAACTTATAATCACGCCCTACAATCAACTGATTACTACCAGCTCTTGTCGATAGCAATTGAAATCACCTCAATGAGTAGCTTGTGGAAAACGACTGTCCCGATCGCAAGTTATAGACACTGCTTATGCGTTTATAGCCGATATGTCGGTTCTACAAGAGAGCTATTGTGAAATTATCTTCAATTATCGAGAAAACGGTATATGCCGTACTTACAATGATTCATTCTAAAGCCATTAATGCATTACAAGAATATGGGATTTWATTTTAAGAAATCATATCCTTCGCAAATATACGTTAGAGTGCGCTGTGGAACAAAAACAGAAATTCTTTCACATATTAACGACATTTGCAGTCRCGATTCGGTTCGGATTACAAAGTCACCCAACACGAAAAACTAGGAAAATACTTTTCATAATGCACAGCAGTCCTTTACGACTGCCAAAAACTGCTCTACACAAATCTCTTAGACCCATCACACAACAATCTGCAATCTTACACGCCAACAAAAAAACAAGTAGCTTAGATTCTCAAGGATGCACGAGCTGTTCCAATCTTCAGAGAACAACAAAATAAAGTCGCCAAACGAGAGTTCATTCAGTCAAGTGTTAAATAAACATTCAACAAATTTCACCTGCTCACTTACACAAACAAAATAAATACACTTGAAGAATTCCACTTTTGGCACTAAAACAAATAAAAAACGAAACTTCRACGCTTTCAGCTTTACATTGTTCTTTATTGAGCGCCAGTCCAGCAGTTTCTCGATCCTTGAAGGTAAGCAGCAAAGACGACRGCAAAAACAGTGAAGTTCAAAGCAAAAACAAAAAAAAAATATATAAAAAAAGTAAGCAAAGCGAGCGAAACGAAGACTTTTTGTTTAGACCAAATCTTTGGAATAGTYGGCCACCCGCCTAACCCTACACCCTAACCTTCCTAAAGCCGCCGAGCAGAAGTCAAAAGCGCTGAACGTCGTGGCCGAATATATATTTTGTATTATTTTGAAGGTCATCCAGTGGCACCTAACAAATCGTCAATCCGTTGCATATTTTCCAAAGTTTCCGGTTTAATGTTATTGTTACTATTGTAGTTGTTGCCTATTGTTTTTCTCATCGCCCGGCTTGCTAATGGACGAGCTCAATGCTTGAGTAAACATGTTTATCGCATAATTTGGCAAAGAAATTTCAACTGTCGTCCTTTGACCCAACGGTCGAACCATCGGCGTTKTCGGTACCCCACCATTGTTGTTGTTGTCGTGCATTCTGGGGAAAGCAACACGAAAGCTGAGGTGCGCGGCAAAATGCAAAACGAAATGCTTCGCATAGCAAAGACCACATTACGAATTATTTCGGCACGCTATTATTTGCATATGTGTGTTGGTAAATGTTTATATGTATGTGTATGTGTTTTTAAACGGTATTTAAATAGGTATGTATGTATTGCTAGAATATTATGCGGTTGACTTTTGGTGTGCGAAAGCTTTAGTGCAAATATTTGAATTTCAATTAATTTCAACTYTGTGAAAGAAATAGTTATGCTTCGCTAAATGCGAGTACATGTATATAGATGTGTGAATGTATTAGTGAATCAGTGTTCGTAATTTGAGTTCGACCCATTTGTGCAGGTGAAAATTTGGTTGTCAAATTGTTTGCGAAATTTTGTTAGACACATCATTATGAGGGCATGTGTGTGTGTGTGTGTCAGTGTGACCTTGAGCTGACATAAGCAGTTTGTAAATCGAATTTTAATTCGCAGCATTTAGACGAATATTTTGCAACCTTATATTTGAAATATTTCTGAAAGTTAAATTTTGATTAAGAAAATTGTTGTTGTACACTAACAAGGCTAGAAAAATATTGATGTGGCCAGACGAATTTAAGGTTATTACTGCTTGATTCATTTTTCAAAATATTTTTATTTTAATACATTTTTA
>NW_017537112.1:351859-353455 GCF_001853355.1 Bactrocera latifrons | reverse complement strand
AAAAAATTTTTTTAAGACATAAAATTTTTAATTTAATTTTTTTTTTCAAATGTAATCTTTATTTCAAATTTAAAATAGCTGCGCTAAGTGCGCTGTCTTTAAACGCGTTTTTCTCAAAACTGTGTTTTTGAAGTCGGTGGACACGATTTCTCGAAAAGTTAACGACCGATTTAGTTCGTATTGTGCACACGTTTTTGAAATAATATTATCTAGTTATTGAACGAAGGATTTTTTCTTGTTTCATTACAACTTATTTTTCTGATTAAAAAATGCCGAAAATTTTACCAAAAATTAGACTTTTTGTTCAAAGTCCGAGAATATAAGGACAATTTTAATATTTTTTTTTTCCTACGTTCAAAAACTAGATGTAGATATGTTTACATGTAGATTACAGAATGTGCTTAGTTTTTTAATTTTATATGAACCAATAATAAGTTATGCTAACCACGGCGAGAGCACTTTTTTGAGAGACACCCAGGGAAATGCGGTCTCAACGGCAGAATTTTCAACATTTTTGTATTGAAATTTCAGGAGATATTGTTCGAACATATACCTTTGATATAACATATTATCTTTTTCAAATATATGATTGCTTGTATTAAAAAAAAAATATAGTAAAAATACCTTTTTTTTTACCTCTGAAACCCACCTAACCCCTTCAGTGAAATTTTAAATTTTTAAATTGAACTTCAAATTACTGAAAGATTCAATTTGTCTAACGCGACCGCTCACATGCACATTAAACGTTCAGAGTTTATATCGAAGCTTGACTTATGARTTCCTCATGTTCTTACAGMACGAAAYTTGCTTGGTCGCATTAACGACTGTGATTTGCTTATTAAACGAAAGAGAAGTGATCCATTTTTGAAGCGCGTGGTTACCGGCGATGAAAAGGGGGGTTGTTTACATGAATGTAAAGTGCTATAGACCATGGATGAAATAGTAATCATGAACTGGACACGTAAACATGGTTCATGGTTGAAACCACTTCCAATCCCGATTGTCAAAAGAAAAAGGTTTTATTTTGATCTTTAGCCCGACAATACTATGGTTAATTCTCCAGTGGGCGAATTGATTATAATACAACTGCACAAATTGACTGATGTACTAGAGCAGAAAATGAATAGTGGTCCAACAGGATAATGCGAGACCATATACAAGTTTCATTACAAAATAAGATGTGTTACCCCCCAACATATTCTCAAGACTTGCCACCTTCTGACTAATACTTGTTTCAGTCTTTGAACAATTATTTTTTTTTTATATGGGAGAACCTGCACCTCAAAACAGTACTTCAAAACCCCCTTGGACCAGTTCCTTGTCTGCAATTATCAAAACTKYTATGAGCGTKAAACAGTGTTCTGCACGAAATACATATGGCAAAAGATATTAAAAGAAAATGACGGATATACATATAATTTTAAAACTATATACTGCATTCTATTCCAATCTAGTCCCCAGCAATATTTTCTTGTTCGCAAACCTTAAAAGAATACTGTCTGTGAAAATATGTAGCTATAATGAAGAGGTAGTCCGCCTATATTGACGTCTATGTTTTGATTTGAATTTTTCAAATAGGGTCATGAACGCATTGAC
>NW_017537112.1:341237-351164 GCF_001853355.1 Bactrocera latifrons | reverse complement strand
AAAAATATAATATAACGGTCTCATAAGACTTACCTCTTCTCCAATAAAAATCGTTGCCAAATCTCTGAAAATTTTGCATTTTTGTAAAAATTATGTTATCACTTATAAATCGGAGTACGGTCTGTAAAAAAAGAAGAATAAATAATGAAGCATTAAATTATAAAATTACGACACCTTCAGTGAGATACATGTATACTTATATAAYCTTACCCGTCACTAGTCGAAATACTTATCGAGTTACCCTCGTATACAAACAAAAACGCTCTTTACTCAATTCATTTTGAGTATTTTAATTACACTTTCTGTGTGCCACACACAAAGATTGTATTTTATTGCCGTGAATGCAACTCATTGCAACAACAACAAGTAACTACTAACGACTTGTAAATATGGTTGTAAGTTTTCGTCAACTCTTTCTTTAATCGTTGTTGCTGCAATCGTTTATTGAGTTGAAGCGAACTACTGCAGCTGAGAGGCCAATTCGTAAAATGCAAGCAATTTTCTTTTATTATAATTGTGTGTGGCAAGCCTGCAAGGGTCGCCTTTGGTGCATGTTGCAGAAGCGACCATAATATTGATGTATGTATCAAGTCTGTGTGCGTGCAGATTTAAATCAATCATTGTCACACAATTCTTACATTATTCGAGTGGTGTGTCCTTTGAAGGACAATGATAATTTGGTTCAATTGTTGGCGTGAAGCTTCTCACTGCTGCTATTAATTCGTTACTTTTGTAATTGAATTGTATAAATTGAGACTGTAGTTATTTGTTGCTAAATATCTGCGGAAGTGGGGTTACACCGGCAAGGATAACTTTTGAATGCGCTTTACACCAAGATATCGCATATTCCTTATTGAATTTTGAACAAATAAATATATTMATTTAAGTTCTAAAAAATAATCAGAAAATAACTACATTGACCATAGATATACTATTTCATATTCTTTAAGCTGAAATGAAAGCTTATTGACTGTGTGAGATCGTGTCGTGAGATCGGTTCCTGAAATTCTATAAATCGATTTTCCAATTTCAAATTGCAAGTATTATCATCGGAATCTGTGCTGTAATCTGAGCGCTGCCCTAATCGTTACTATTGGGATACAACAATTGATGAAAGTCCTTACTGGACATGGTCACACAACTAGTTCGAGTTCGAAATCATCCCTGTTGCACAGTAGCTCAAATATATAAGAATTGTTCCAAACTACTCAAATAGTATTACGGTGCTCAAATAAATATATCCTCCACATAGCTCAAAAGTTCTTTTCCTACTTTGACCGGCTTGATGTTTGTGCTCAAACTGATCTAGGTTCATCATTAAAACAAGATTTCATAACATWAATGTATGGTATACTTGTTGCTATTTTTGTTGTAAAAATTCGGATGCAACTCGATGGACCAGCTGATCTGACATTTTTTAGTACTCCCTACCACCAGTAATTGTTTTCTTTAATTGAGAGGTTTATGAGTCTTACTGTCGTCGGACAGCGTGCATACATGTGGAAGTGTWGGTCCTCATATTAACAATATATTCATGAATGGATGTCCGGGATGAGTTCACTCCTMTTTTTTTTAACGCMTACGGATAGCTGGTTCAMTCGCGCGAATTCGTCTCCCTGGATGTCAATGAGCAGTGTTGCTTGATATCGTTCGGTAAGCACTTGTTACTCGTRTAGCAGTGMGCCTATGCACAGMATTTATTTGTTCGCCTSATAATCYTRTCTATAAAGAAASGTGGATTCCAATTTCGTCACTTTGACATTTTATTGCTTTTACAAAGACGTTCTGAGAATCCTAAATAGGCAAGATCCTTACTGGAAGCCGAGAAAATTTCAAGCTCCTTCTGTCTCCAGCTTACAACTGTCAAAACTGTGCATATAATAATTCCTACAAGTATTCCTAATTCCTAAAGCAATTCCTTGTATAAATGATATATTATTTTATACCCATGTACATACAAGTATATTGAACATTCTTTCGTGACCCTCCAATTTGACCAATGGAATTTTCTGAATTCTAATTTAAGTATGAGCCCACGTTGCTAAATTTACTTTATTTAACTATCGACAGCACCCATTGWTATTTCACATCAACTTAAATAATCTAAATTCTATCTTTACTCTCTTTACAGCAGAGAACGTAAAATGATATACGCTCTCTGTTTACAGTAAGCTAACGGCGAAATTCCCGTTATAATTACCAATAGGTGCATGTATTGGATAGCTGAAAGCGTCTTGGATAATAGYCCCACTAATTGGCTCATGTATTTGCTAAGCAGTTAAATTTTTTTTACCCAAGACAAGTACCATACATTAGTGGCTAAGTATGTAACAACTGCTTTATAAGACGAAAAATAACATTTTACAGGAAACTACTATGAATATACTTTTATAAAAACTTTTTAAACAATTTAGTAATTTATTGTAAGTATAGTTATATTGCGCAGTCGAAACAGTCTTTTCGTACTTTGTCAATATATGTCGTTGCAGTCGCRTATCTATAGTGCTACCAAWCACATTGTAACATACCATATAGTSTTAGGAAGGTGAGATTTTAARCTTCATTTAATCAGAAAGTWACAACTGTTCAAAAATKAGTGAAAATAATAAAGAAATTTGCTATAATATATTTTGAAATTTTTGTATAAAAAAGAATGTCAYACAAGCCACTAATGAAATTTGTGAAGTTTACAGAGACGATGCTGCATCAGTTCGYGTAGCACAACAATGGTTCGCTCCCTTCCATTGTGGAAATTTTTATGTGAAATATTGATTGTCTGTGAAAAATTTAATTGACCGAATTAACATCTGCGATTATTTGCCGAAACGAAATAAAATAGAACCATTTCTTAAGCTAGGAGACGAAAAGTGGATCAAATACGACAATAAAATAGCATTGGTGAAGCTCAGCAAATGGTCGCAAAGYCAGAATTGACACCGCGAAAGGTTATGCTGAGTGTTTGGTGGAATTGGAAARGAAGCATCCACTATGAGCTGCTCCAGCCTGATCGCACGATTGATTCTACATTTTACTGTCAACAACTGATGAGATTGAAGCAAGCAATCATAAAAAACGGCCAGAACTGATCGACAGAAAATGCTTCGTCTTCCATCAGAAAAACGCTAGAAGACACACACATCTTTGATGATTCAACTGGGAGAGCTTGGCTGGGTAATCTTGATGCATCCACAATACAGCCCTGACCTTGCACCATCGAAATACCACTTGTTTCGGTCAATACAGAACTGCCTTAATGGGGTAAAGTTGGCTTCAAGAGAAGCCTGTGAAAATTACTTGTCGTAGTGTTTCGCCGAGAAACCAGAAAAGTTTTACACTAGTGGAATAATATCTCTAGCAGGAAAAATGGCAAAGAAATGGTACATATTTGTTTCATTAAAGTTCATTATATGTGACTTGGTCTACGAAAAGGGAGCTAACGTGCGGAAACTAGTTTTCTGGAAAACTGCTGTTAAAATCTTATCTTCCATCCGAATTAACTAAAAAGTGAAAATTAATTTTTTGGATTTTTTGACACCTAAGCCTCCTTTCCGTAGACCAGGTCACATATATATAAAAAAAAATAAGTTAAAGTTTGAATAGAAATACGAAAAGACTTTTTTACTACTACCCAATATTCATTTTGGGGGGCATTCAGGGGCTGATCTGGCGCAAACCTACCACTTTTTATGGTAGGAGAAAAGCTTCTACTTATTTATGCTACCTAATATACCTGGTTATTGTGGGACAATGTTATTCGAGATTATTTAATAAAAAACCTTTCCGAATCAACCTAGATTATGCTAACCACACTGTTTGACTTCAGGGCTGTGAAGGAATTTAATATTTATTCAATATTTAGACTTTGTAGCTTTTGGCACCTAAGAACCCACATGTGATTAACAAAATACAATGTGTGACAATTTGACGTGGATTCCGCGTCATTTGCGTGTAGTTATTTATAAAGAGGCCGGAATTATATTTTAAACGTTTTTTCGGGAAATTGGCATTTAACAACTRTTTCAGGGACCGAAAAAAACGTTGGCACAAGTCTATTGGTGTCAAGTGGGATTTCTTTGAGGTGGACGACAAGATTTTGAAGAATGAAATTTCGAATTTTAAAATTGTGAACAAAGTCTTACAATTTTTTGCCCATAGTCAGTCAATCTGAATTATCTTAAGAAAATATGTCTATGTTATTATCAATTGCACTCGAACTTAATTTTCTGCTTTTTTATATAACAAAAATAAAGGAACACCACCTTAATACATATTTTTTGAATATATCTTTATTTTTTGTTTTTTTTTAAATTACATAATGTTACACGTGATTTCGTTGTATTACAATAATATTACTTTTTTTTTTTTTGTTTGCTGAATTTTCTTAAAATAAACTATTTTCGATATTTTTTTTTTAATATTTACAGTTATTACTTTGGTTTTATGAATTATAAGTTATTACCTAATTTAAGTTCTTAAACGCATTAAGACATTATTTTGAAGTATATTTTTAAATTACTTAAATATTTTTTACGTTGCTGATGACTACTTTAAATTACTAGGTGATTTAAGCTCAATTGAACAGTTATCTTATAAATAAAATGAAAACTAAAGTCTATTATTTTTTAAAAATATGCCCCAGTATGTAAGGACTATATACTATCTCAAAATATATTTATTAACATTTTTTTTTTTAATTAGATATTTTAATTATATTCATTTTATAAATTTTTATTATATTATAATGCAAGTCCAACCACTTAAAAACTTGTCACACAATATATATATTATGATTTTTACACGCATAAATGCTTTTTTTTTTAAGATTTTTAAAATTTTATTCATTTAGTTGAGAATATTTTACGTTTAACTGCTCTTTTTGAAGCCAATTCCAAAAGCTTTAAATTTACCCAAGTAAATTCAAATTTTGATTATACTCTATTAAATTCCAAACAAATAGCTAATTCTGCCAAAAATTWTCCATCCATAGAAATACATACATATATAGGAAATAATTTTTGAGATCAGAGCTTTTCTATAAGCTTTAAAACTTTCATAAAAGTTGCAGTAAAGCACAGCAATGAATTTCGAGAATTTAAAATGGGTTAGAAATATATTAAAAATTAGACACCTCTACTTTATTTTTATAAAGCTTTTTCATGATAAAAGCTTTTTATAAAAATATAAATTATAATTGTAAATCTACACAAAATTGTTATTTATTTTTTGAAAGTTCAATGAAAAATATGAAGTTTTAACTTTTTTCGAAGAAAGCTTTTATTCAAAGGAGCTTTTCTCAAACTAAGTACTTAGTTTTCCATAAATATAGGTTACAAACTATAAAACAAAAAAAAAAATTTAGAAAATTWAAGCTTTACTTGTGCAAGATTTTATTGTGAGCTTTATGAAATGAAAGCTCTCACCAACTTAATGCTGTAGCTGTACATCTCTTTTCTATTAACTGGAAGCTTTCAATTTTTTAGTTAGTTTAAAATGAATGAAAGCTTCAATAAAAGTAATTACTACTTAAAGGCACACATTTGTATAATTAAAAGGATGACTCAAGCTGTCCAAAATTTAGTGGTTGACATCGAAAGCTTTCACCTTAAGTGTGTGACTATTAAGCTCTCCAAAATTGTAGTGGCTGATTTTGAGAGCTTTCATTTAAATATAAAATTTACAAAAATTTAATGTTCCGAAGCTCTCCAAAACTGTAGTGGTTGATCTCAAAAGGTTTCATTTCAGGTGTGTTAGTAACTCACCAAAAGTGTAGTGGTTGACTTCGAATGCTTTAACTTCAAGTTTGTCATGTTCAAAGTGTAGTGGGTGACTTCGAATGCTTTAACTTCAAGTTTGTCATCATTTCACTTTACATATGTTTAAAGTTTATGAAAATTTCATATAGAAAGTAAATGCGAAGGCACCTCTTAATAAAGCTTTCATAAAATTGCCGCTTTACAACTACAACTTAGTAAAGGTATATTAAAGTATCTAAAAATCCGTTATTTAAGCTTATAAATATATTTTCTAAATAAGTTTCTACTGAAAGCTTTTGCTTTTCCAAAGCTTGAATTAACCATAAAACTTTAGGCACAGTTTATGTATATATTTAGACAAAGTATATATATATGTATTTCTAGGGCTTAATTTACATTAAATAGTTTACAACGTAACATTTACAACCCAGTCAAGTTGGACGGTTTTTGTTGTAGTCAAGTTAAGCACAATTGGTCTTCCCGCGCTATCGAGCTTCCACAATTTACGCTTCTGCTTCTTCTCTGCTTATATRTAGGCCACCTCAACTACATTGTCGTCTCTGAGTCGGGTGGCGTGTGATAGTTAAGATTGTAGGCTGGTGGTCCGCTATTCAGGAACGCCATAGATCGTATACTCTCACGCGACGCAGTTCGCTTGCCGAAAGGTATATTCTGCGGTGACGTGCTGKGGAAATTTGGCGATGGCAAGGGCGGTATATGCTGTTGACCAGCCACATGCGGATGTTGATGCAGCGGATTCGTTTGATACAAGGGCGGTGTGGCTGGGGCCACATGCGGCGGCAATGGTGGTAGAATTGGCAAATGTTGTGACTGCTGTTGTTGTTGCTGCGCCTGCTGCGTACCAGCAGACGGCGACTGTGTAGCAGCGCCAGTTAAGCCGGCGAATACATTCTCCGTAGCAGCCGAGTTCGACAAGTAGGAAGAGAGCGGCCGCGTGCCGTGGAAATTCGAATARCTGGAACGTACCGAAGGCGGTCGATTGTTATACAACTCGTCGACGTGTTCCACGTCATTGAGATTCGTCGTCGAATGTTGATAAGTCGGATTGAAGTGACCGGCTAGTGTGGGAGTCAGTGTTGGCGTAGGTGGTGGCTCATCGCCCACAATCGGTGATTGTGAATTCGATTGCCACGTTTGTTGGTAGAGACCCGTCTGCGCATTGGTGTTGTAATAAATCGGATCGGGCGGTATATTCTTACGAAAGCTATGATAATGATTATTATTGGTTTTCGTGAGACTGCCACYGCTCAGTAAAATATTATTCAAAGTACCGCCGGCATCAGTTGCCGCGGCACTTACAACTGTGCTGCCGCTTGTATTATTTATAATTTCCTGGTTGAGGGTCTGCAAATTCGAGGCCGTCAGGGGTGCTGGTACTTCCTTGTGTTGGAATGAGCCCAACTTCTGTTTCGGCTGGCCATGATGGCCGCCATGCGAATGATGATGATGGATATGCTGTTGTTGCTGTTGCTGCTGCTGCAATTGTAATTGTTGCTGATCTAAGAGTTTAGTCACCGGGTTCTGTTGATATTTCCTTCGCGAGCTGCGTGTGCTATTACGCGGATGTGTGCCGCCACCGCTGCTGCTGCTGCCATGTGTGCCGCTTTCACCGCGCTCGCCGCGTCCATGATGACTGCGCCGRCTGGTGGTCGATTGGCGGCTGTTCGTGCCGCGCGCCATCACCGAACGCCGCTTGACGCGTCGCGGTGTCATCGGCTTCGGCGACAACTCGCCGCCATCGTCACGGCCATGCAGGTGATCGTCGTAGTCGAGTATGGTGTCGGCACGACTGCGTATCGTGTCGATGCTGGGTCCGAATTCGATGGAGTAGAGCGATTGGCGGTGCTTGGACTTCTTGTTAACATGCCTTACTGTGTATTCAAAGCAAAGGTGAAGCGAAAAGTAGAAGAAGAGTGGGATTATTAATATTTGTGGCATGTTGTTCGTTTGCTTGGGCATGCTATGCACACACATATGTATGTATATATTATTTATGATTTAGCAATTGCGCACAGTTACCTGCTGGTTAGTTGGTTGTTGTTGGTTTTAGCGTTTTTTTTTTTTAAATTAGCACAAATCACCAAAAGAAAACAAAAGTTACGGAAAAATTTTCAACAAAAAACAAAAAAAAAATCATAAACAGGGTGGTTAGCACAAGTTAGGTGGAAAAAAAGATTTGTTTGCGTGTTAAAAAAATAATGCCAGAAACCGAAGAAATAAAAATAAAAAATATATAAATATTAATTATAAGAACAAATCTAATATAAATTAACCAAACTAATCTAGTTTACTTTACATCGCCCGAAAGTATAGTCTAAATGCTATAAATGGAAATTTATGCACCTGAGTGGGAGAGGTCTACATTTAAGCTGCAAGTTTTTTTTTTCAAATAAAAGTAAAAGTGGTTATCAGAGAGAAAAAGATAATAAAAGTTATTCATGAAAGAAGGAGTTTCAAATGCTGCTCTTCTTCTCTTCCCTCCTCTTCTCTTATCTTCTTTTCTCTTCTCTTCTCTTCTCTTCTCTTCTCTTCTCTTCTCTTCTCTTCTCTTCTCTTCTCTTCTCTTCTCTTCTCTTCTCTTCTCTTCCAATAATATGAGTCCTTGGAAATATTTTCCATGTCCGTATGAAGATTTTTATATCGAAATTTTATTTATAAAATATGAGAGAGAGAAAAAGAGCATGTTTGCACGAGCTACATACTAAAATTCAGAATTAAATCTTTATTATCCGTGAATTCTCTTAAGTTTTTTTGCACCGCTAGAATAGAGTACCTCTTAGTTGTTTTCGTCTATAACTAAACTTTTTATCAGCTGAGAGTTATGATAATTTAATTTGTATTGTCCAGTTTTCTTTCGTTACTTTCGAGAAAAATATAAAATAGCCGTCAAGTATAGCATATGTTTTTTCGGTGAAATGGAAAAAATATCGTCGAAAACTCTCTAAAGAAAATCTTAAAATCGTCAGGCAAGTKTTAGAGAGATGACAAGAGAGGTCGACATCTCTCACGAGTCCGTTCGAATGATTTTCGTGGATATTTTGGATATTTGGTTCTATTTAGCCGTGGAATCCATTTTCAGTCGACCGAAGAGATAGAACCAAAATTTGCTGAAGAAGCTGAAGGTCATCCCAAAAAGTGCTTATAAAAAMTGTTTCGAGCACTGAAAAACTCGTTTCCATATGTGTATTGTATCTGGTGGGGATAACTTTGAAGGCCACAAAATAAATATCGATAAATCATTAAACATTTTGCTTTTTGACAATTTCCGGATACTTTTTTCTTACAATGTGAGCAGAAGGAAACTACCACATCATTCATTATTGCCCTTTATTACTTAGTTTTAGAAATCTACTTTCTATACTATTATTTTTTTCCTGGAGAGTCTAAATTGCAAAACTTTGTTTTGTAAAAGTTTCCAATAAGAAATTTAAGACAAAATAAAAACTTCGAAAATACTAAAAATACCTAAAATTATATATAAAAAACGTGAATAAAAAAATCTGGATATTTATTAGTAAACAACTAAATATTCGTCCGCAAATTGCTCACAAAAGCACCTGCATAAAGTATAAGGATTATAAGCAGTACTCTATAAAAAATTACAACAATACTTTGTTTTTCTTGTGTATAGTTTGAAAAAAGGAAAACATTTATTTGAAACATCATTTCTTACTAATGCTCTTTAGTTCGTGTATATTTATTAGTTCATTTGTATGTCTGATACTCAGTTTTCTTACTAATAGTATTTTTTTTTTSTTTTGTTTTTATTTTTTTGTTCTTTCTTAAATATTAAAATTAAAGTTAGCATTTATGCTGCTTTGAGTTTTACAACAACATTCAATAATAGTAAGTTCAACTCTCGTTTTGAAGTTTAGCTCAATTAAAATGCTCTTTTAATCGAACGGTTTTTTCAGTGTTGGTAAGCTTAATTATAAAATATGTATGAACTATGTATGTATGTGTGTGTGTAATCATGTATTTATTTACTTCTCTTGCAGTTTTCAACATTTTCAATTACTTTCWATTAATTTATTATTTTTTCATTTAGAGAGAGACAGTGATTTAGTACTAACGCACACGCACAGCGAACGCATGCTCGCGTTGAGTGTTGGATAAGAGCTTAATTAGCCGACACACATAATACGAGCATACA
>NW_017537112.1:328501-338119 GCF_001853355.1 Bactrocera latifrons | reverse complement strand
AAATTAAAATTTATAAAATTTTATAAAAGTCATGCGGGTCATTTTTTTATGCAAAATTTGTGAAAAGTTAACAAATATTTATTGCTTTATTAAAATGTTAAGGCCTAACTGCTGACTAAGGCAATATTTTGGTAACWTAGATTTGAGAAATAAATTAAATAATTTTGTTTTAAGTTTTAAATAACTTAGCAGCTTTAAATATTTGCGAAAAAAGATTTTACCATTTAAAAAATGAACGTTAAACGATTCAGAATAATAATCATAATCGTATAATATTTCCGTTTTTATTCTGCTCTGGCATGTATATTTTTTTCTAGATTCCTATCAATTATTATGTCTTCCATTATGTCTTCTCTAGAACCATACAGAGTCTATAACGGTATCAAATTTCTCATTTGTAGGTTCAACGGTTTTATATGTACCGTTAACGGTTTATAAAGCGTTATTTCTAAAATCCTATCTTCATCTGGCTTTCAGTTACTATATCTGGTTTCAGTTTCTAATAATTTATCTTTTCTGGTACACCCATTTTCTTCCATAACTGTTGCAGTGTCGAAAATATCCATCTACAACTCTCTCCATACCATTATCTGATGCGTTGTCTGTACGAGTGACCTCATCAGCTTTCCTTAACTACATCAGATATACCTGCATATTTGAGTCGATAGAGAAATCYGTGCCTTTATAACTGCACCTTTAGCTAGTTCTGATAAAGACATGTACCTACAGGTTTTTCTTTAGCGTTAATTGATACATACCCCTTGAGTACCGTTACTACTTCTATGTAGCTGTTTCTATATGTAACTATATCAGCATCTATCTCCATCTCTCTGAAGTTCTCTATATATCTTTATATATGGTAACAAATCATTTATCCTTCTGTATCTCTCATTATAAGATGTATTATAAAACTTACTGTCTCTAAAATCTTGTCATTTCCTATGCCTTCATATTTACATTTTTATATAAGAAACTTATCTGCCTTTCCTCTATATTGCAAAAGCAGTGCTGCCTTTCTGTCTCCTTCTATCTCTGTTTATTCATAAGCTCATTTTTCTTTACTCGTAACTTTTTTCTTTCGCTTTCTCTTAACGTAAATCTGCCGCTCACTTTTTAGAAAATATTTTTCTTTACTGTTTCCATAATAAAAATTATTTTGCCATATTTCAATGCTGATCCCGCCCAATCACTCATTAAAAATATTGCTCGGTATCGATTTCAATACTATTCGCAATGTCGATCTCTCTTATTCTCTCACTAAATTTCTGCACTATTTCAATATTTCTATTTTTCAAATCTCAATGTTTGATCCTTCTCATTTTCGCACAAAAAATATTTTTCAGCGTTGTTTCAATATTAATATTAAAGCCTATCCTTAGATTTCGCTATCAGTAAGTTTAAGTCTACTATTCTTTTTTCAAATCTTTTTCCATTTATCTCTCATTCATTTATGTTTTCCTTTTTCTCCTGCAACATACTTTTCTCTCATGCAACACTGTAGCAACATTATTATCTCATTATCAGCGCTAGCAACATTTGCCCAACGTATACATGTTGCTAACGCTGTCGTTGGCGCTTATAAACTTAAATTTTACATTAAAGCTAAGCTAATCGTATTTGTGGCTCGAGTTTTGTGAGCGTTTTCACACAGTTACACACATGAATTATTGCTTAGAAACAAATTAAATACCCATTTCAGTATTATTTCAAGAACTAAGGTTATTGTACATACAATATTGTATATATATATAAAGTGTATATATATATTATGTACATACATGTATATATATGTATACAAACAAATAAGTAAATATGTATATGTGTGTGTTCGTTATATAACATAAAATTAATTTACAAAGTCAATTTACAGTACAGAATGTATGTACATGTACATGTATGTATTTCTATAACTGTATATTTCTATAAATGTGTGTGTATGTGTGTGTCGAGGTTAACAAATTCAGTTTTAATACACAAACTAACAACACCAAATACTTTTAAACATTTTTTTTTACAAATTTGTATTAACACATTTTTAGTACACAACATGAAGTTAATTTTTGTTGTTTTTGTATTTTAACTTTTTTTGCAAACATTCTCATGCCATTAGAAAAAATTCTGCTGTCTTTTTCAACTTCATTACAAACTCCACGGCATTTACATACATTTTTTTCTCGGCAGCCGCGTAGCAATTTTAGCAACATGTTGCGGCAACATCTTTTTAGTAGCAACAGCAACATCAGCGCATGCAACAAGCGTGTCGTATACGCTTGCATCGCGCATAACAACAATAATGCGCTGAGAGAGCGATGATAGCGCAGGCATGCTAAGTAATGCTAGCGTTTCAATTGAGTGAATGAGAGAGAGAGAGCGTATATATTTAAGAGCGCACGCTGAGTTTGTGTGCGAAAGCGCGCATTTGAGCAGCTTAGAGAGAGGGTGTGTGTGTGTTTGATAGAAGCTTTAACAACCATTCAACCATTTAATGTGAGAGCAATAAATCAACTCAGCAATCGTAGTCTACCAGTCTAGAAAATGGAAATTATTTTGCTTTAAATATAAGTAAAAAAAATAGTAAAATGCAAATCAAAATTTGATGGCATGATAAGGAAGGCGATGGAGTGAAAACGAAATTGTATGAATCAGCATAAGCCGAGCGGCTGAATGAGAGACATGAGAGAGAGAGAGAGAGGGAAAGAGAGAGTGAAAGAGAGGAAGACGAATATGCAATGAAACTGAATAAGACAAATGAAAGCTTCGCAATGAGTAGAGCAAAAACATCTAAATGAAATGAAAGCTTTGAAAAGTTGTGAAAGTTCCTCAGAAATAGCGGCAGTTCTCAGTGACTTTGGAGAGGCAGTAAGTGCAATATGAAACGGTTTTGGAAAGTGAAATATATCTGGCAAACAGTTCTAATTTACTGATCTAAAAATTCTTTTTTTCTACATTTTACTTTATTGTAATATAAAAAAGCTCAGCTCTCTTCAGCTATTAACTTTCAGAGCTTTAGGCTGACAATTAAGAGTAAGTAAAGTGGTCGCTAGAGCGAGTAACGCTCAGGTCTTTTATTTTGCTGAGTCACATTGAACTATTAATGCTTTGAAGACTCAAATGTGGTTGCTTTTTGGGTCTAAACCAATTTACAAACATATATCTAATCTCCGGTTATCTATTTAAGTATTTTTTATTACATATGAGTTAGCCCACATCAGCGAAAGCTTCTTATGTCTGAACTAAGTAATTCTGAGGTTGTAAACTCCTTCATTAGTCAATCTACGTCTTTCAAACTAACTACTTTATCAAAGGTCTTGTCAAGCGAAGCTACCWCATTCTAACTAATTCAATAACGCGTGCGATCATTAAGATTTTGTACCTTTTGAGTATCCAACACTGTACTACTCACTTTCCCAGCCTCTGCCTATGCCAACTGATCACCGCCAACATTTCCACCGCCCTCAACTACGCCACTACCACCATTAACGCAGCCGCCGCCACCGCCAACACCTTCCGAGCCACTAGTAGCTACAACGCCACTTTGGACCGCGAAGTCGCGCTCATAAAGCAAGCTACCTCGTATTACGCCCTCACCACCMGACATCGAATTGCAATAAGAACGTGGACGCACACGACCGGCGGCATCACGCCGACCACTACGTCGATTAACATGCGGCGCAGCTTCGGCATTAACTTGCGCCTGGCGCTGCTGTGATTGCGATGGCGTATCAACAGCTTTGGCATCACGCCGCATCGAACCGGTTGTGCTCGACGCGGAGGCCAAACGATCATAACTCTTAGCGCGCACAATGCTGAAGCCCGCGTCCACTATGTAGCCGGGCGGCGCGTCACGCACCTGATCGCAAAAATTCGCCGATGTGTTCACGTGATGCGCAGCCGGCTGCGCTGGCTGATGGTGATGGTAATTATGCGACTGTTGCTGTTGTTGTTGACGTTGACGACGCGCAATACGCGAAGCGACCGGCGAACGCGGTACATACTGTGTGGGCATKGCATATTTTTCGGTCACCTCCGGTGAGAGATCCGGATAGGGCGCATGACCGGAACGTGGTTGGAAAATGTGTGGACGTGGCGCAGGAGGTGGTGGAGGCGTAACCTCTGAGGGTGAAATGGGCGTGTCGAATGAATGTGCCGGTATAGTGGGTAATGGAATGTTTGTGGGTCGTGGCGGCTGCTTGGCGACGGGACTCATCAGGTGTGACTGATATGGCGCTGACATTGGCGGCGACGTATGCGTGGGTACCGGTGGCGGCACCGGTATGGGCTTATTGTAGGCTGGATGGAATGGTAGGCCGTTCTGTTGGTAGAGAAAACGATTGGCAGGATTCAGTAGTGGCTGTGGTGAATGCTGCGKTTGCGCGCCTGACACAATCTGCGCGCTTTGCTGTAGTTGTTGTTGTTGCGGTTGCTGTATGTGTGGTGGACCCGGCGAATGCATGTGCATGTGTTGTGACGCTTGCGGTGGCGGCGTATAATTGTAGGCAGGTTGCAACACCGCGCCGCGCTCTAAAAGTATCTCAACATCGCCACCGTTCTCCGGCAGCGGCGGTGGCGGCGCCAGCTGTGAAATGCTGCGCGCAAACTGCGGCAACGCATTATTGTTGATGGTATTTGGACTAGCAYTGTTGTTGTTRTTATTGTTWGGCGACATCTGTGCGCCGGCGTACGAGTTCAACGACACATACGAAGGATTATTGTTCTGGCCGACAAAGAGCGCGCCCGGCGTTGGCTTCTGGAAGGGCACATAAGTGACGCCATCGTCGGTTTTGAAATTCTGCAGCGAGAAGTTATCATCTTCCAGACCCTCCTCCAGGTTGCGTGACAAACGCTCATTGGACATTTGTGTATACTTGATATCGGGACGGTGAACGTTAGTCATGGAGCCGCCGGTGCCGGTGCCCGCGCTACTGCCATTCAGGCTCGCAGCGCCACTGCCATTRTTGATGAAACTGCTGTAGCTCGTGGACTTGGGTGGTTTGGGTTTGGCGTGTATRCGCGCGAAATGGCCGCCRCCGACGCCGCTGCCCACGCTACCGTTATTATTATTGTTATTCATATAGTTAGCGGGATTACTTAGCACAATGTTATTGTTAATGTTCTTGTTGTTGTTGTTGTGGTTGCCACTATGATTACTATAATTATTATTCAGACTATTGCTGAGGCTAAACTGACTATTGCTAAGTGGACTGAGCGTGGCCTGCGACGAGGCGGACGTCATGCCACCGCCGACGCCAGCGACACGCCCATAACCACCGACGCTGCCACCGCCACCCATGTGCCCACCRACACCACCGCCACCACTACGACTACCCCCCACACTACCTCCGCCGCTGCCGGTGCCGGTGTAAGCGAACCCAACACCGGGGCCGCCGCCGCCGAAACCGCGCAAGCTCTGTGTCAAATTCAAATTGGAATTCTGCAGCGAAGCGTACGAGAGCGACGAGGTGGTGTTGTCGTGCGTCGACGAATTCGGTGTGCCAACTTGCTGTTGTTGTTGCTGCTGTTGTTGATATGTTGTTGCGCCGTTCAAGAACTGTCGTCGATTGCTGTTCGTATACAGCTGATCCGCCTTGGCGGTGCTGTCGTCATAATAATGCTGCGCGCCATGTAAATTGGCGGTATGCGTTTGTGGCAGCGATTGYTGACGCTGCAACATCTCCGTTGCCACCACAATCGTATTGCCCGTCGTGGCGCCAATCTTATTGCTACTCTTCGGACTGTAAAGTATGCGTGTTAAGGTGCTATTTTTGCTCGCGCTGTGATAGTTGCTGTTGCCATCGCCGCCGCCACTGCCGCCACGACCTTTCTTTGACGCRCCGCCGCCACCACCGCCGACGCCGTTGCCACCGCTCTGGCTATTGCTGCGGCTGTGGCTGCGGCTGCGACTATTGCTATGACTGTGACTCTGACTCTGACTCTGACCTTGACTATGACTATGATGGCTATGGCTGTTGTTGCTGATGCTGTTTGTGTGTATTAGAAATGTGTTACTGTTAAAATTATTTGGTTGCTGATGATGGTGGAGTTGTTGCTGCTGCAGTTGCAGTTGCTGTTGTTGCGCATGAATTTGGTGGTTGTGGTTGTTATTGTTAAGTGGTGCTTGGTGATTGTTGTGATGCTTATTTGAGAGCAATGTAGCGCTAGCGCTAGCCGAGGTCGGTATGCTGCTGTAGCTCACGTACATTGGATGGACCACCGTGTGCTGGGGACTCTTGGCGTCGCCATTCACGAAATCGACTGTAAACCAAAGAATTATAATTGTTGTAGATTGGCTTGTTGTTGGCATATGGAACTGTTTTTTTAATCAGTTGCTTGTTTGATTTTGATTTTGTTTTAGATTTTTTCTTTTTTATTAATCTTAATATTTTTCATTTGAATTTTGTCATTTTTTTTTCATTTTACAAAATTTTCATTTTTTTTTTTTACTAAAAAGTAATTTTGAATATTTTTAAATCGAAAATAAATATACAAATATAATTTACAAAATTATTTTGTTCTCATTTGTGGGCTTGCACAAAAATAAATAAAAAATTATAATTCAAATTTTGATGATGTTTGTTGTTAAGTTRTGTGTTTGATTTTGCTTCTGTTTTCATTTTCTTTTCTTTGTTGTTGTTTTTGTAATGTTTATGTGAATATGTGACAATGTGTGTTTGGTTATTGTATAGTCGATATAATGATGTTTATATATATACTTTACATACATAAATAGGTACATGTCGTTATGCTTGCGGGACATTCAATAGATTTACAACATACATACATACGTACATAATTACAAATACACACATATAAACGATAAATTTGCGTTCGGGAAATAATAACAGTTCATAATTGTATAAAGTTTATGCAAATGTTTTCGTGTCACAATTCATAAAAATAAATATATATAGTTTTCGATTTTTAATTTTATACACAAAACAATTAGTAAGGTGCTTGCAAGCGAGTGATGATAATGTTGCTCTAAAAGAGGTCAGCAGTTCTTGAAAACTGAGCGGAAGTGTGAAAGCTCTCTTTCAGCTAAAAAAAAAAAAAAAAAAGTCATAAATACACAAGGCAGGCTGACGAGTGCTATTCTGGAGAAGGAATTTGGACATCAAAATATTAACTTCCAAAATTTTTTGGAATCAAAGAGGCTGACACATGATCGAAATAAATGAAAGTGTCTCATCTTAGTCCTTTGCTCCCACGCGGTGCCATAAAATAGAGTATACTTAAACGGATGATACAAATAGAGTTACTTTTTACCACAGCATTTGACATATCACGCATGAGTCGTGTAAAGCTGTCATGTTATTTTTGTTCAGTACTGTTTGGCATTTCATTATGGAAAGATTTACGTCTGAATAACATTTACAAATCGCTCAACTTTATTACGAAAAGTCACGTGCGGTATAGAATGTATTTCACGCGCTTCGCTCAACTTATGGTCCACATAATCAATCTAATGAGCGCACTATTCTCAACACCATATCCCATCTTAAGACCCAGCATTCATTATTGAATATTATTCGACCGAATAGACCACGCCCGGCACGCTGTGAACAAAACATAGAAGCCGTAGCTGAGAGTGTATACGAAGACCGCAGAGAGTCCATGTCCATTAGGCGCCGTTCGCAGCCAGTCGGACGCATTGTACAACGAGATCTTAAATTAAAAGCGTACAAAAAACAGCTTATGCAAGATCTAAAGCTACTCGACCTTCCCAAGTGACATCGCTTGACTCTTTGGGCTCTCACAAAGTTCGAAGAAGATCCGGCGGTTTCAAGTCAAATTTTGTTCAGTGATGCGGTCCATTTCTAGTTCAATGAATAYGTAAACAAGCAAATGTGTCGCATAWGCGACGAAGAGCAACCTGAAGAGATTCAAGAGMTACCATTTCATTGAGAAAAAACAGTTTGTTGTGSYTTGTGGGCCGATGGAATCAAAGGGTCATATTTCTGCAAAAATTATAGCGGTGAAACCGTAACCGTCTATGGCGACTATTATCGCACTATAATAATGTCGGCGACAATTTGTTTCAACAAAACAGCGCCACTTCTCATAAATCGCATCAATCAATCGTTTTATTCAGAGAACGCACAGAGAGCAGATAATTTAACGTTTTGGACCGGTCGATTAGTTATCAAGACTTTTTTCTCTGGAGATATGTAAAGTCTACAGTTTATGCGGACAATATCGCTTCGATTCAGGCCTTGGAGCTGAACATCACACGAGTAACCAAAAATTGGACTCAACAGATGTCAGAATAGTCATGGCTCTATAGCATTTTCTTTTAGCAGTATCATTGTGGTTGCTTTCATTTTTCAAAAAAATATGTACCCATACACCTTAAATAGTAATTTTCGAGAACGTAACTGCGTCTTCACGATGTTCTAAGGATTATCATCATATATTGCATTTGGAGACAATTCATTGGAAAATGTGGTACCTCTTCAAACAAAAATGAGTTTCAGCGAATGAACTTGTTTCGGTCTTCTTCGAAACACTGCATCCCAGCAGCCATACCGTCCTTGTGGCGGAATGTACGGTCTCTCTTAGTATGCGCTTTATCCACTAGAGTATACGTGGTGCGAAAGCGATCCATGGCTGCTTGAATTACCGACTTTATTTGGGGATTTTGTCTACAGAATTTGGGACGCAGTGAACGATGCGTCGCGTGAACCAAACCATTAGTAATAAATTTGAAGGATTTGCACCGGGGTCGGAATATAAATGGTGTCAAAAAGACCAACTTTAAAAAAAGTATTGCCTAACTGAAAACCCATTATTATAAAACAAACAGATACTTCATCATGCATAGCCGGTGGATGTACTTATACTTATTTGATTGAATTTTCAAGTATGAAAAGCCAAGGGATCCGTAATAACAAATATGAGTTGTTTGGTAATGTCTTCCGTGCTTTGGTACTGGTTATGATGAATTATTAGATTAAGATTAAACTCATTGGAATAGATCAATAATCTGGCAATAACCACGCCTAAACTCCATCAGACAGTCGATTATTAATTGAGATGGACAGTGATGACAAAGTRWCAGCTTGTTTCTGTTWCTATTTTGTAGTGCTTTTGACAGGAAATACATGGATTTGTGGCTTCRTGAAGTAAAGTAGGAGGCCTTTTTGACAATTAGTACTTCTCGCAAATGATTTATATCGAGCCCACCTAAGTAGGTCAGAAATTTCTTCATTACTTTGGACAAATTCGAAGCTATGAATTAACAATTAACTGAGAGCGGACTTCACTTCGATCATTTTTCGTTTGAAAGAAACTCTTCTTCATCTCCTCTTTGACTATGTCGCTAAACTATTTCTGACGTGAATCTCGAATCGAATCTCCTTTCTCACTTCTTCCACTGCCGCATTCTTCTACGCAATCACTCTACTTTTAATCAATTTAAACTMAAGGATTCACAAATAAAGAGAGCACACACTCGTTGACACAAACATTAGCACATATGACATTGAGCAYCGAGCAAATAACAAATGATTTCTTCTATTTTTTCAATAAAAATATAAACACAATTTATGTATGCTCAGCACATGATAACGCTTGATATACAGACGATGAATTAGACATACAACAACATATATACAACGAAAA
>NW_017537112.1:317574-326835 GCF_001853355.1 Bactrocera latifrons | reverse complement strand
AAAAACTAAAAAAAAGTGTTTTAGACTAATAATTTTACATTCAACAKTTTTACTACTTTCTAGCCAAATAAAATATTTTTCTAACTGCCCAAAACTAAATGCTTCTTCAAATGCTTAACTATATAGTATTTACATATTATGGCATGAGTGGGTGAGTAATGTCTTGTGAGAAGAAAAAAAATTAAAAACAAAATTATGAATAAAAGTGAAACCCACAAGCAGTTGTCTTGGTAATCAATTTGATAGACAATTTTAATTACAAAATATTAAAATTAATATAACCAAAGGTAAATATTATATTGGAGAAAATATACGTATTAAGTGAAAATTGTTTTAATAAAGTACTATATTTTATTAATGGTATTTTTATGTAAAATATAATTGCAAGAAAACTATTAATTTTATTAAAATATTGTTTGCTTTAATTTTTGTATTAATTTTAAAATTTCCTCCTTCTTTTTGTTTTTGGTGTGTAGCGAGAGCATTTGGTGGCAGATTTCGACTTTTTGCGATTTTGAATGAGTAAGGAAATATTTTTGATTTATTTTTAAATAATTTATTAATATTGTTATTTATTCTTTTCTAAAATTAAAGCCACATCTATATATAAAATCGATAATTTTTTTGTGCACTTCTGAGCTGGTTGCTTGACTTTTCCGGATATTATTTCGAAAATGCTAATAACTTTTTATTATTTTTGTAAATTATGTGCTTGTGAAGTTATATTATTTATTATCGATTGGAAAAATATTGATGCTATTACTGTTTTTGCGTTATATTAACTTCTTTTTTATTTATTTTCACGCAGATTTATTTTTTTTATCGCTTTCATTATGCTTTTTGCATGTAATGTAAATGTTATCCAATTTTATTGGTTTATAACCTTTGTTTTAAAAAATGTATATAAACAAATTTTTTAAATTTAAAAATATATATTTTTTTAAACTTTCTCAGAATATAATGTTTAGCTTAATCTACAAATTTCAGGCGAATAATTGATAACATACCCAGTTTTTTCTTTGTTAAAATAAATTTTAATAATTGGCCATAAATCCATCAAGAGTGGGCAATATAGGCAGATTAGGCGAAGCATCCCAAATTATCATACCCGTATTGGCACGTGTACCCACAAGACACTAAACTATACATCTTGAATAATTTTGTATCATACCTGGTCTCACATAAACTAAAATCTTAATCTTATATTTGTGGGACAATCGAAGAAGGGAGGAACCTACAAATCATATTCTAAAACTGAAGCACTAATGGAGTCTATCAGAAGATGTTCGTGACGGAAAGGAATACTGTCTAGTTGACATTTCTTGACCGAATAAAAATATGAGTCCGTTTCAGTAGACATGATTGTCGTAGGAAAAGAGTTGATATTCCTTGGCCGCATAAAAATTCGTCTTTGTTTCGGTAACGTTGAAAAATTATAGTCACGCTTAATGATAGTGCGAAGTTCATCCACAACCTTATCGGTTATCTATCGGTTATCACCGGTTTCAGAGAAAAAAAAGATAATGTTTGGTATAACTATCATATCAAGCACAATTATGAAGACAATTAAAAATTTATAAGTAGTTATCTGCCACGATAAAGTCTTTTAAGATTCTCGTGTCAAAATCAGCCTCATCTATGAATTCCTTGATTTAAAATGTTGAAGAAACGATATCCGTAGTAAAAGAAATATCTGTCCAATCACTATATTTTCTGTTTTCAATATATTTTTACATATGTGGTAAGATTTTTATACTCTCGCAACAAAATTGGTAGAGTATTATAGTTTTGTTCACATAGCGGTTGTTTGTAAGTCCTAAAACTAAAAGAGTCAGATATAGGGATGTCAGGAAATCCGGATATCTGTCTGTCCGTCCGTCAGTCTATCCGTCCGTGCAAGCTGTAACTTGAGTAAAAATTGAGATATCATGATGAAACTTGGTACGCGTATTTCTTGGCTCCATARGAAGGTTAAGTTCGAAGATGGGCAATATCGGCTCACTGCCACGCCCACAAAATGGCGGAAACCGAAACCTATAAAGTGTCATAACTAAGCCATAAATAAAGATATTAAAGTGAAATTTGACACCAAGGATCGCATTAGGGAGGGACATATTCGGACGTAATTTTTTTGGAAAAGTGGGCGTGGCCCCGCCYCCTACTAACTTTTTTGTACATATCTCGAAAACTACTATAGCTATGTCAACCAAACTGTATAGAGTCGTTTCTTTTAGGCAYTTCCATATACAGTTCAAAAATGGAAGAAATCGGATAATAACCACGCCCACCTCCCATACAAAGGTTATGTTGAAAATCACTAAAAGTGCGTTAACCGACTAACATTAAACGTCAGAAACACTAAATTTTGCGAAAGAAATGTCAGAAGGAAGCTGCATCCAGGTTTTTTTTTTTTTAATTGAAAATGGGCGTGGCGTCGCCCACTTATGGACCAAAAACTATATCTCAGGAAGTACTCAACCGATTTCAATGAAATTCGGTACATAATATTTTCTTAACACCCTGATGACACGTACCAAATATGGGTGAAATCGGTTCACAACCATGCCTGAAATCTCGATTATCACTTTATCATGCGAGAGTATAAAATGTTCGGTGGCACTCGAACTTAGCCCTTCCTTACTTGTTGAAAATATGTTGATTACAAATTTAAGAAAAACTCAAAAATATTGTAAAAGCATATCTTCAAACTGATCTTTTCTTGTTGTTGATAGGCAAACTTTTGATTTTCGATTCGATATGTATTTATTTATTTATTTTTCTATTTTTTGAAATACTATTGGTATTGTTTCTCATTCTTACTAATTCTTGTAATAAATCATGCTTACAAAAGATTTAATTGCCTGACATATTTCTGGTGGCCTAAAAATTATTTTATAATATTCATTAAAAATCCTTAACAGTGTATTCTTTTGTAGAAACGATTCGAAATGGATTCGAACAAAGTATCTTTCAAGTTTTCTAGGAAGAAAATACGTCGACACCCTGCAAGGTCTTCTGAGTATAATTTCCGTTTATTCGTTCATATTTACGCGATCTAGTCCCTCAGTTTCTTAGGTATCAATCTCAAATTTTGTATACGCTAAAATGCCGCTATCGAAATACTATGACATATAGTTGCTATACAAACTGATAAAACAAGATTAAGATAAAAATCTTTTTATACCTTATTATGCTTTAAGAAATGCAAATGTGAAAGGTGAAGCCGAATACTTTTTCTAAAAAGACTTCTTCGCTTTGGCCATAAACCTTGCTGATTTACTTTGAAGATATGTATACTCAAGTCAAATTTTTTACGCCAATTTCTGCCAACTAATGGCTGGGTTGATAAAAAACATATTTTTCCTAAGTTCCATACCATACTGCTATTTTTATCTCGCTTAAGGACACATAATTTGTCACTGCCAACGGCGCGTGGCCGCCAGCAAACAGACAAGTGTGCTTGCAGTGAGATTATGAGCGCCTTGCTGTCGGTAATCTTATGAAATTCATATCAGTGTTTGCACACTTTTTTGCCATGCGTGTGTGCACACATACATATGTGTGGCTGTGTGTGTGACTCGAGATTTGCATAGTAAGACACGGCACGCAAGAATCGAGCAAGAGAAAACGTCGTAAAGAAGCCATTGGCAGTGAAATGCCAAAAAAGTGCAAGAACCCATAAAGGAACATACAAACGAGCATACATGTGTGTGTGTGTACTCAAGCATATAAACATGTATGTATTTGTGCTCGTAACGGCATATTGCTCGAAAGCATGTCAAGGTAGTTGTGCATACAAAGCAGGAGCCGGCCTCACGGTTGCATGCGCACCCTTTTTCTTGCATTTCTGAATTTTTCCGATTTTACTTTTATTTCTGCTTTAAATTTTTTATATTTTTTCTTTTTACTTTTATCTGGCCCCGCTTTATTCATCTATAGTTTTACGATTTTTTAGCTTGCGTGCAGTGTACTTTTTTCTTCGCTTCGCATTCTTTGACATTTTCCTTACATGCAATTTTCACTTTTCTTCGCATGCATTCGTTGGAAAATTGCGATTTCACTTCCGCGCTTTTGTTTGCCTACGAAAGGCTAAGGCCCGGCAGTTCAAAACAAGAATATGCAAAAGCTCTGTAAACATGTGTTCCGTCGTCGTCGCTTTGTTTATAGGTGTGTACGAGTGTGTGTTCGTTTGAGCGCGTTAAGTGTTGTGTAGCAAGCTTCGAAGTTTACTCGTCAAGCTTGTGTGCGTAATCGGCTACTGTACCATTACTGCTATCGGCTGTAACAGGCGCACAAGGGCTTTAATACAGTTAGTTGCTGCGTAACTGTTCAATAGGGCGGTGTTTATATGGCTGGTAGGAAATTTTATACTTTTAAAACGCTTCTTCTTCTTTACTGGCGTAAATACCACTTAAGCGGTTATAGCCGAAAATGCTTAGTGAAAATTATTTCTTACCAAGGCAGCTTTTAAGGAGTAGTATAAATAAGATTCTTTGCTGATCAAATTTGATCCAGACTGGTTCTTATAAACTGCGCACGCAAACCGAAAATAATCTTTTTCTACATTGGTACAGATCAGAATTTACGAATATGACGACGAAACTGGAAAAAAAATCTAGCGAATGACGCTTCAAAGAAGAGTCGAAACCGATAAAACTAAAATTCGCTGAAGGCCAACCCAGCCGAGGCTTATGATATGGTATATTGTTTATCGAAAATTGCATTAGGTGTTGACATGCTTGTGTTAGCTGAGAAGCACGCTTATTTTGAAAGCGATAATAAAGATTTATATTAAAATACATGAAAATGTTGTTTCGTTTGTCAGTCCGAGTTAGATTTAATCAGCTGGTATATCAATGATAATAGAGAGTTGTGGAATTAAAAGGTTAATTGTATCACTTTTAATTGCCACTTTTTTAAATAAGAGTATATATACACCTATAACACCTGTTAACTTCTTCAATAACAACTGAAATCATCCATTTAGTACTCACAGGCTTACAAAGTACAGTATCGTGCAATAATAGGGAATAAATTATATATATTTTTTTAATTTTTAAGAAGAAAAATGTTTATGCATGATACTTAAAACGTTGGACTTCAATGATATTAACATAAATAGGTTTGCAGTTGGAAATATTCCAAAAGAGGGTTGCCATTTGCTTAAAATTTTTATTTAAAAAAAAAATAACATAGCCTGATAAAGTTTCAGGATGGATATTGAACTAAAGATATTACTCTAAATATTTTTGACAAGAGTTGCCACTTGTTCCAAATTTTTTATACAATCATATTTATAACATAAGTGAAATATTGTAATATGGACCCAAATATATGAGTTTAAAAAATAATTTTTCAAAGAGTTGCCACCTGCGAAACTTTTTTAAGCACGTTACTAAAAGAAATTGGTACTAAAACAATCGGCTTCAATGATATTTAAGTAAGTTTTAGTTGAAAAAAAATTTGGAGAATGCTGCCATTTGATCAAAAAATGTAATTTCATTATCAAAACAAAAAAAAAATTAATAATCACAAAAAAATTGATAAATTAAACTAAAATTTAATGGAATAAAATAATTGTAATAATTCCATTCAAAAAATCTCATTGCTAGGAACATTTTAAGAAGAGTTGCCATTGATTTGCGATTTTGTATACAATTAAATTAAAAAATATAAGTGAAATATGGAATTATTGGCGCCAAAAAATTTTATATTTTTGATTATGTCAAAATTAATTCAGAAAATAGTTGCCACCTTTTTTGAACTCAATTGAAAAGTTGACAAACTAAAATCAGTATTTCAATAACGGATATCAATGTAGAAATGCTTAATAATCATTAATATTTTTGAGAAGGTTGCCACTTTTTTATAAATTAAAAATTAAAAAAAAAACTGTTTAGCGTTGAAATACGGACGTCCAAAAATATATTTAAGAAATGTTTCTGAGTGGCGTATTTTTTGAAAGAGTTGCCACCTGTTTAAAAATACATATATAGTGAGAACAAAACAAATAAATTAGTAATTCAATAATGGATATCAATGTAGAAATGCTTAAGAAGGTTGCCACTTTTTTAAATTTTTATAAATGAAGATTAAAAAAAAATTTAATTTTGATATACGGACATCCAGAAATATGTTTAAGAAATGTTTCTGAGCGGCGTATTTTTTTAGATAATTGCCACCTGTTTAAAAAATATTTCAAGCAAATGAACAAAAAACAAGAAGCAAAGAAAATAACAAAAATTTTATTCATTCATTAATGCCTATTTCAAGGCTGAAAATCCTCAACAACTTTAATCTTGAAAAAAACCTGCAAGGGAGCTTTGCAATACTTTAATTTCATTTAAATTCATTAAAATAACACATAAATTCAAATCATGAAAATATTTTTGTGTTATTATTTTCTCACGCAATACTGTATACGTATCTGTGTGTGAGCTTCAACATTCACAAGCTGAAGCCGTGCCGACACAACCAGCACCAAAGGCTTTTAATCGCTGTCAATGCAGTAGTATGTCGCTCATACGCACTGTACGACATAAAATCATATTGTGACGCAATTTGCGCAAATATACAAGAAATATATCAAATTTATAAAATAACATAACTATATAGGTCACACTTGGCGGTTAGGGTTATAATTAAAAAAAACTTATATTAATAATTTGTAAGTTTCTTGATTATTTATTAGTTAGTTGTAGTATTTTATGACTAAATAAGAAATATTTTACAAAAATATAGAAATTTCAAACAATTCTATCAGAATTTTCTAACTAAACTTATGCTCTTTACTCAGAATTCTACACTTCTTGCTACATTTGCTTATATATATAATTGGCTGTCAAATATAAAGAAATTGTTACATAAGGTTCCAGAATATTATAGTCTTACCCTTATCCTTATAAGCATTCAAAAAAATATTTTAAAAAAATGTTATCTTAAAAAATTATTTAAAAAATATTTTAAAAAAATTATTTAAAAAAATATTTTAAAAATATTTTAAAAAAACTTATTAAAAACAAGTATTAAAAAAAATTATTTACAAAATATTATTAACGAAAATTTAAACTCAAAACTTTTTTAATAAAAAAAAATATTATCTTAAAAAACTTTTATTTTTTTATTTTACGGATCACCCTAATATTCGTACGTATAAACTCACTCGAACTATATCTAACACATTTAACTGCATACCCCACTCGCATGTCCCGTCTATGCGCCAAGCGCGAGGATAAGTACTGAGACGCACACTTTGGAGGACTTTCTGCCGCCGAGTGGTGTCTACACAAGTGAACTGCAGGCCCGCAGCAGGCAAACTACTAGTACATACATATGTATGTGTAGGCGGGTATATGTTCATTCATACTTGACATTTTGAGTTGGGTGCGACGGCTGCGACTGACTGCTGATGAGCACATTTCTGCCCGTTTCACTTGGAAACAACACCCGTAATATAAACAAAAAGGAAGCACACACAAGCATGTGACGGCGAAATGAATGGCAATGTAAATTTCCTTTATGCGGAGATAGTTAGCTGCCTGCACTTGAATTGATTTGTAAAGCAGCATTTGACTCGACTGTCACACAAAGAAAAGGCCGTGCAAATATACATATGTACAAGTATATGTGTGCACGCGTGTGTGTGTGCGTGGAAGGAAAAATGGCTCAACAAACAAGCGCCAGTCAAGCCAGCAACTGATAGCCAACTTTATGCATACAAATGTATAGTATGTGGGAGTTGGATTTGACCAGCTTTTTTGTCGCACGCCGTCGTGACGGTTGCGTCGCTGTTGGTGGCAATGAAAACGAAATGAGTTTAAAAAAACTGCAGTTTCTATGCGTTGGTGGTGCGGTGCAGTGCGGCGCGTTGTGAAAGTGAAAAGTTTCTAGTTTGACACTAATGTCAATATGAAGGTGAGTGATGTCGATAATGCTGCTGCTGGTGGGCGCACATCACTTCGGGGTTATTATGTTTGTTTTGACAGTGGCACTGAGCGAGGGATTTCTGCAGCTAAAGAAAGCAGTATTTGAAAGCGAAAGCAGACATATGTATGTCACGAAAAAGACAGTGCTTGCATGGACTTGTGAAGTTGAGTCGTAAGTAAAGCGTGTGGCAAGTTTCGAATTTAATACTTGATGGCTTTCTAGAGTCCATTTAAGTGATAACGGTAGCATGGCAGTAAATTGAGAACAAATAGATTGTAATAGTAAGGCGGCTAAAGGCACACATGATTCTTAGTTGTAGTTCTCTTATTAAGGTTTGCCTAAAATAGTAAGCAAATGAAAAGCTCGTTTCTTGAAGGAGAATGTAAGAAAAATCTTAAAAATTAATTGCTAACAATCGAAGAGGAAATCATAAGGCAAGAAATTCCACATAAAATTGGAAATAATAAACTTTTCCGATTATTATATAACGGTTTTCGTTAATAAATAATCGTTTAATTCAAATGCCGAGAGCTGCGCGGAGAATATATGTATATTAGATACTTTTGATATACATACATATGCATATCCAAAAAAAAAATAATAATTTTTGAAATTCACAAGCGGAGTGGACAAGAAACCTCAAAAGTTATCGACATATTTTAATTATGCTGTTGTTTTTAATTTAATATAATAGCAAGTGCTGACTTTCGATCAAAACCAATTTATCGAAATCGATTTTAATCGATTACCTAAATTTTTATCGATTTAAATAATACTTTTGTTCACTGACAGAATGGGTATGAACTGCGTTTTTTTCCTCTCAAACAAAATTATTCTATTCCTGACTAATTCAAAACATAAGCGATATTATAAGATTGCATTTTCTAATTTTTTGGTATATGTATATAGTATGTATGTATGCATGATGCCATATATTTTCATATAAAGCTGTTAAGCTTATTAAAATCGAGAATATCAAATCTTATCACATGAGCAAGTGTTGGCTTTCAATTAAAACAAATTTATCGAAAGCAATTTTTATCGATTACTTGAACTTTTTATCGATACATATTTTTTTATTTAAAGAAAGTTTTTTCGCTGACGGAATGAGTAGAAACTGCGTTTTTTCTGATATAAAATTATATATCGATAAATATTTTTCGACTTAAAAAAGCTTCTTTTCTTCTGAAACAAAACACAACCGATATTAAAAGTTAGTATTTTTATATAAACTGTATGTTAACATTATATTGTTTTTACTGAAGTTATTTTTACTGAAATTATTCCTTTTTTTTAGATTTTTGTTTTAATTTTTAACTTTTTTTAAACTAGTTC
>NW_017537112.1:276515-315488 GCF_001853355.1 Bactrocera latifrons | reverse complement strand
TTATTTTTTGATTGAAATAGTATTTCCTATAATAAAAAGTTTGTCAAGAAACTTCGGTTTGTTTTTAGTTTTGTTACCAATTTTATTTCTATCAATTTTTTAATTGGAGAAACTGTTTATAGATATTTATTATTTTCTTTTAAAATATTTTTGGCATAGTTTTACTTCAAATTTTATTTATGACACATTTTTAGTTTTAAATATATTATTTGCATATTTTTACTTCCACGGTTGATATTTTACTCTTTCCAAATACTTTGAATTTTATTTACTTTATACATATTTATGTTACCAAATATAAGTTTAACTTACCCGATCCAATATGCCTACATTCAGGTAAAAGCATATGAGAAAAGCATTCCAACCAATCCAAACGAAGCTCCATATTAAATACTGGAAAATACAGAAAATTTAACAATTCATAAATATATTTATTAGTATATATATAAACACATTTAAATATATAATATTCATAAACACACACATTATATACGCCCCTAAATAAATAATAATTTCCATAAAATATTTAAAATTTTTTTTTTTTTTCTTTGTTTTTTTTTTTTGTGGATTGACACTGATTTCGGTAAACCCCATTTAAAGTGTGTCAACTCAACCAAAAAAAACTTGTACCGAAAATAACAAAAAATATTAAACACCAAAAATAAATCGTCAAGAGTAAAATGTGTGTGCGACTTCTTATCTCTAAGCACCTAATAAACTTTAGCAATGCAATAACAAGCTGATTTGCTATCGGCGACGCCACGGCGTATGCGCAAACCCCCTGAACGCAGCGGCAATCAGAAGCGATAAGCTTTAATATTTTTGAGTTTTCTTAGTAGCATATGTTTTGTATGTCGAATTCGTCAGTGCAAGCATTTTTTGACAATTTTTATTAGTGCTGCGAGGCATTATTACATACAAATGTATTTATAAATGCGAGCGAGCACGTAGAATTGATTAGATAAGATTAAATAAATTTAGTACAAACTGGGGGGAACTTGTTGAATATAAGTTTACTGAAATTTAGAGTTGGGTATCGCAAAAGCGCAGGCATTGGTTGCAACTTTTATGCGCGTGGCGCTGGTGGTAACTATGGGCAAATGTTGCATGAGTACTTAGTATGTAAATAATGTTCATAAACAGATTTGTTCTAGAGTATGTGTATTTTTGCATTATTTATATATAAATTTTAGGTGACGATATGTAAATAATCAAATAATTTCATAAATTTCTAACAGCTGCTTTAATTTTCGAAACTACATATGTCTTTCCAGTATTGATATCCTATACATATGTAGATATAATGATAGTAATATGCTTACAAATTGATATAATTAGAATGGAACTGTATAATATCATTTTTTTCCACAATTTAGTTCGTCAAAAGAGCGCAATTGCACCAAAGCGTAAGCTTTAAGAAAAATATATAACAAAAAAAAATAATCATCAAGACAAAAAATATTGTATTCCCTAACTGTTTAAAGTGTTTAAAATAGTTTTTTAAAAACCTGTTCTCTTTGCCTTTCCTTAATAATATCTTGGATAAAATATTCTCAAATTTTGAAGCTAGTCCGACAAGTACTATTCGAGTTATTCGACAAATAG
Source organism: Bactrocera latifrons (assembly GCF_001853355.1). Classification (NCBI taxonomy): domain Eukaryota; kingdom Metazoa; phylum Arthropoda; class Insecta; order Diptera; family Tephritidae; genus Bactrocera; species Bactrocera latifrons. The sequence goes on along the minus strand of NW_017537112.1, from coordinate 313,883 downwards.
TGAAGGATTTTGAGGGCAGTGGAACTTACGTGATAAACTTCAAATGCACTATGTTTTTTGAAATGGTAACTACTGCTGCTCAAAAAACGTATACTAGTTTTCAATGAAATTTGTACAGCCTTTTGAAAACTTGGAAAATTGGAGCCTGATCGAAGCATTGTGGCCAAAAATTGATCGTATTGAGGCGTTTGTGTGAGAATATCCATCGAAAACGGGCGGAATCGGGGAAGAACAATTCATGGGTTTTTGACAAGTGTAACGTTTCTTGCTCCCCAAACTGAATTTACCGCTCCATGGAACGCGTTTTCAGTCGACCAAAGAGAAAAAATTCGCTGAAGGAGCTGAAGGCCATCGCAAAAAGTGCTTATGGGATCAGTAGAGCAATTTTTTTTTATTTTATTTTTTCTTTAATGTTCACAAAACGCCTGGCTGTCGTCCCTACTAGATTCATAATATTTTATAATTTATTGGCAATGTTACAACATTTATGTAGAAAAAACATGGGGAAAAATACAAAAAAGTTAATTACTTTTTTATTTATCAACATTTTTTCATGACTCTAGTAGGGAAGATAACCATTCACGTACTTTTTAAGAATAAATTGGGTTTGTTTTTGTGTTCCAGATGATCCAATCCATTTCTCCGACAGATGTCATCAAAAAATTCCGAAAAAATATGTTTATACACTCCACTTATACCTTTTTTTTTTTAATAATATGTAATATTTTATGATATGTAAAAAAAGTTCTATTGTGGAATAAAAATTTCTATGAAAAAAAAATGTCAAAAAACAGACCAGATTACCCTACTAACCCGTTATGAAAAGTATTTCGAAGACTGGAAAAATCGTTGGCATAAGTTCTTTACATCTGGTGGGGATTACTTTGAAGGCGGCAAAATAAAAATTGAAAAATTTCCTGGTACTTTTGTCATAATGTATATGTAGATATATATAACATACCGCTTTCAGGGTATAAAACGACTAAGACAAGTCAACAGCTTATTTCTGTATATTTATATATGTACGTATGGCATAAACATATCTTTCTTTCATTTAGCTCGCTCAAACTTAGATAAAAAGCACGCTTATCAAACGAGGCGAATGAGCGCATTTGCATATGTAAATAAGAAAAATGCATTTACAAAATCAAAAGCCTTGGCCACGCCATACCGCAAAAGCAAAACTTATCGCTGCTGCGGGTTCAAAGCGAGTTCGTATAAACTTTCTTCACAGCTTTCTGTTATTTATGCAGCGATTATTTGTTGTGGGCGCTTTCTAGCTGTTTATTTCATATCTACATTCTGGCACACAAATATACAAACATATGTATTTGAAGCGGTGTGTTTATAGTGACATTTTATTTACTTATACATATACATATGTGCATGTATATTAAGATATAAACATTGATAAGCACGTGCTATAGACTGCTTTGTTCATTTATTATATAGTTATATTACACACTTTTTATTTAATTTTTTATTTTTTGATATTTTTTTTTATTATTTGCACACTTACAAATTCACGTATGAGGATATCATAATATATATGTATATATTTTTTTTTATCCAGAGTTCATATAAATATGTGTGAAAATATTCGCTTTTTTAACGCCGTTTATAAACATACAGATATGAGTTTGTAGATACTTATACTCGTATATATATTTGTATCAGAGATAACCATAATGTGGGGAATTGTTCTTTACTGCCAACTGCTTATCACCATTTGATGACGGAAGTTTCTATTTTATCTCTGCTATCTTTACGCCGGTTGTCTGTGTTTACATTAATATTTATATGAGAAAAAAAAATTTGATAATTCTCTTGATAAGAATATAAATATTACAAATAATGAATATGAAATGTATTATTTAAACTTTTTTTTTTTTTGTTTTGACGAGTCAAAAAAATTAGGTAGCATCGAAAATTGAATACCCTAGGCAAAGTATATGAACAGTGTTTATGGTCCTGATACTGTAGGCGTCAACTAAGCGCAATTTCGGGTTCGTTGACTCTGTTCCGGCAAATTTGGTATGGAAGACCCAACACGCTCTAAAAACTGAATTGTCCACATTATCGATAAAATAATGAAGTTTGTCGAATCGACATTGCGCTGGTGCTAGGCATAACATTAAAAACGGTTTCGTGTTATTGAAATAAGGTTGGACATAATAATAATTTCGGTGTATGGATGCCACAAGAGTTAACGCATAAACCCTCATGGATCCAATTTTCCTCTCCGAATCGCTGCTGAAACGCAAAAAAATTATTCATTTTTGAAGCGGCGATTAAAAGTGGGTTAATTACGTCAAACTCAAGTGAAAATTGTTGTGCTCGAATAGCGATGAGCCCCCGCTGACGTCGACATAGTCAGAATTAACTCTCAAAAAGGTTTTGCACTAAGTTTGGTGAGATTGACAGGGGATCATCTACTATGAGGTACACGTTTAAACATTTTTGGATCTATACTGTCACTAATTGCACCGTCTGATGGAAGCAGTCGCCCATAAGTGGCCAACTTTGACCGGTTGGAGGGTAGAAAAGGTTTTGTTTTTAAAATTAACAACCTATCGAACACTAATTTTTATATCTCTACGACTGCCAGCACCGAAACAATTAAAGCACAAGTTATTAGTAGTAAGTCATATGCATCATTTATGACTTCTATAAATAGAGTTCAATTTTCTTGTCCCAAATGTTGATTTGAATACAAAAAGTCAAAGCAATGAAATTGAGTGCAAACCAAAAAAAAACTTTTGTGTAGACTACTAACAAAAAAATAAAAATGTTTACAGTGCTAGGCATTTTTATTTTTAATTTTTCTGTATCTTCGTATTTTTGGTTATTGGAAATCAAAGCAGCTGTCGGCTATTAAGCGGAAACATGCGCCGCACTAACCAAAGTACTACCCAGAACCAGTAGCGGTATAGTCAAGTGTTCGGTGATGGGTTAGGACAATTGTACCAAATGCGTGAGTAGGGCTTATAATACACCTACTGCCTAAATGTGGCAGCAACAACCAAAGAACCAAAAAAAAAGTAGAATGTGACGTCAATAATAAATGAGTTGCATTTGTGTTACGAAATTCGGCTATTTTGGGCTAAGTCGATAGGTATGTATTGTTGTATATGACTATCATAATTATATACAAATAATGCATAAACTTCTGTACAAATAATAGGTTGTCAAAAAAGTCTTGCGGTTTATTGAATTTTCAATTCACGAACGACTTAAAAGAAACGACAACCAATCGAACACGTGTTAGCGCGTGAAATGAGCTTTCCAAAAAGGTATAGCATGACCCAATGCGACGAATAAAACTAGAACTACGCGCTGTCAGCGCCAACTAGCGAAAATACCGCAAGACTTTTTCGACAAACTAATATATGTAAGATATATATATATCGGTTTACAAAAGAGTAAGGAAATTACTGTTATTAAGCACAAAGTTAATCGATTATTGGTGGCATGTAACGTAAATAGACCTGCATTATTTAAGGTTATGTAAATACTTAAATGAAAATCGCTAATATAAAGGGTTAAGCAAACAAACTGAGAAAGAATTATTATTTTCGTATTTAATATATAAAATTAACCCAAACTAAATTTGATTTTTGTGCATTTCAAATTTACAAAGTCATTATGTATATGAAAATGTTTGAGAAATAATGTATAATTATTGTAAAATTTTTGCTAATTTTCCAAGGTCAATTGGAAAACATATATTTTAAGAATAACAGCTGATGATCAAAAACCCAAAAATGATCTGAAAAAATTAGGATAAAAGTAACAAATATTCCTACAAAAAAAACTTTTTGGCGTCGAAACAACGCTTCACTATGGAACTCTAAATGCTAAAATTTATCACAAAGGTGGTAGGTCGACTTAAAAAAAAAAAGATTTTTTTTGCATATTTCCAATATAGACAGAAACCAGAAATACAGCCTATGAAAAATTTGATCGAAAGAAGACTTGCTTACGAGTTATCGAGGTCGTAAGTCACCCTGCGCTGACTATTCACGCTTTATAATTTATCTTCAAACACATTTTTAACACCCCTTACGAGAATATTTTTACAGCACAAAAAGGTATAACAAGAACTTTGTCATAATTTTGATCGATTAGTTTTTATGGCAGCTACATGTTAAAACCAAAATGGTTTAAGGGTTCAAAGCTAGTACCGCTGCCGCAAATGGGAAGCATTCGCCTATAACCGGCGAAGACAGGGAAATATCTAGGGCTCATCCTGAATAAAAACGCTTTCATGGAAGCCGAATATCAAAGAGAGAGCAAAAAAAGGCATCGATTGCTTTGTACTGCTATAGTGGAGCTATCGGCAAGAAGTTGGGTCTCTCACCGAAAGTGGTCCTCTGGCTCTGTGACACCATACTCAAGCCCATTTTGTTCTATGGAGTCTTGATGTGGTAGAGGGATCTAGAAAATACCACACTTGCAAAGAAACTCGAAAAATTTCAACAGGCGCCGCTCATCAGCATGTGTGGTACACTAAGGTCGACTCCATCTATGGCACTTAACGCCATCTCGCACATATTGCCTGTAGTCGTCGTCGGAAAGTGTATGGCTGCTAAAGTTGCTATTAGACTGAGAGAATCTGGGTTCCTAAAAGAACACATGTCTTAACACTCGAAAATCCTTGCACACTTGGACTTTATACCGTATTACTTAGAGTCGCCAAACTGAACTCTAGCGGCTTCTTTTTTGTCCATATACCGGGAAAAAGCTGTTGTCAGAACCGAAGTTGCAGCTATTAAAGTAGCAGCAGCAGTTCAGGGAAGTGACCATTCATTCAGATAGTAGAGCGGCGATACTAAGCGTGAACTCATTTTCAGGGTTGGTCGAGGAGTGCCTAAACTCGATATCAATAGCATCAAGTGCTATAAAGGTATGGGTGCCGAACCATCACGGAATCGCAATAAATTGTAAAGCTGATGAACTAGCAAGGAAGGGCACCCTAGAACCTCTATCGGTAGAATGGGAACCGGTCGGTGCTCTCGTATACTCTTGTGTTCTACCACTAGATAGCTGGACTTCGCGGCCTATACTCTGGGCCACCAGCGGTACAAGCGGTGTCGCAAAATTCTTTTGGCTCAAAGTCGATCGCAAGAGATCTATCTTTACGATAGTCTCTCATAGTTTTGGGAGTTTTAACAGGCCACTGCCCAATTCGCCTCCAAGCTGTAAAAATTGGGATCTTATCTGAGGCCATCTACAGAAGCTGTATGAAAAAATATGAGGTGGAAACAACTCAACACTTCATTCTTGTCTGTAACTTTTTAAAAGATCAGGGCTTAAGCTTGGGAGCGCATACCTTCAGACGTCTTACCGAACTTGCAGAAATGGAAATTAAAGCCTGCAAATTTCTACTAGAACTAAGCTGTTTGCTAATTTATAAGTCCGAACACAGGAGTTCTTCTTTTCTATGGCTTTATAAAAGACTACCAGTCCATGTGCGATTGTCGATCAGCCATCTAACTAACCTAACCTACATGTTTTGTGGCCCCATCAGAATAATATCTTCGAGGTCTATAGCGCTGTCTTGGACAATTATTCGTGTCACATTTGATGAAGGCATATGTTCACATTTATCCACAAAAAGTTTTCTATACAAGGACTTGAGTTTGGTCGAACAATTAGGATGGCTGTTATATCCTACAGTAGTGTGATATGGACGGTTCAACAAATTAGCAGTGTTTCGAGGAGATGAGAATGACAGATCGATGTCTCAAAAAGTGGAGGAATAGCTCTCGTATAGGTAAATGGTACAGACGAACATGGCTACATCGATTCACCTTGTATTTTTATCAATAGTTTTTCGGTTCAACGCATTTTTGCAATCCATTGTCAAAAGAGCTTGAAATTTGAGAGCGAAGATTGACAATGCCCTTAATATCATGTTTTATTAATATGAGAAGTGTGGTTTTGGAGCTCTAACATAAAAACTTGGAGTAATTTATATGAAAAGTTAACAAATATCGAACAATTATTATTTTTTTATAAAGACTTTATTTGAATAATGATCCAAATGAGCCGCGACATCACAGGCCATAGGCAGCAAAATAAAGTTTACCCCTCTGGAATTTTAGAGGTTATCTTCCAAAACTTCATAATTTTCCTAAATTATACAAATTTAGCCTTTATGATGTAGCAAGAGAGGTACAAACGAACACTATTTTAAAATGTTTTATAATAAGAAAAAATGCCAATTAAAAAAAATAAGTATTCGATTTTTTTTTTTTTTTTTTTAATAATTTTTATAAAATTTATGTCGTTTTTTTTCCTATAAGTATCAGGTCCCACACACCTACACTAACTAACATTTTTTAATTTTATTTAATCGAGCGCATAACAAACTAAGCCCGTTATCAAAAACTAAAAATTTTAAATTTTCACTGAAAACTGAAAAATTTCTACTTACCGTTATTATATATTTTATTCTAAAGTGATATGCTCCATAAAATCCCAATATAATGAAAATTATGTGAAAGAAATTGACCAAAATGGGCGCCCACATATATCCGAGAAAGTCGAATACTTGGCGTTCGATAATTGTTATCTGCAAAAGAACAAGAAAAACGAGAAAATATTTAGTAAAATGTTATACAAATCAAGATAATTATATAATATTTAAATATATGTGCATATGTGCATTTGTATGCCTGTGTGCTTGTGCGAGGCATCAATAATTCCAATTAAAATATCAATCAAATATGCATTGAGCTGAATTGTAGCCGCAGTGCAACCGAGTGCAAAGGAAACTATGTGCTTCTGCTTGCGTCTACGAGCTATCACGCACACTTGAATGCATTTTCATGCACTATATGGTCAACGTTGACCTACTACCCTCAATTGCAATACTGTGCCGCTTTACGCTTAGCGCAAAGTCATTAACATTACGCTAAATGCAAGCATGAAGTCATATAATTATGTACTTAAATATGCATGTAGACAGCTATATACTTATGTAATATATATGTATAAACAAAAGTGCATATGTAATTGTTACCATATGTTTTGAATTGTTCGCTTCGGTTTGGCTGATTGGTTCGCTATTTATTATTGTCAATTTTATTAGCACAAAACTATTAGCGACTTCTGTAATGACGTCACGCAGCTGAAACAATGAAGCACACGTTTGACAGAGGAAGAAATAATGATTTATTTATAAATTGTGATTGCAGAGCATATCTAGTCAACGCTTGGGTGGTAAGGTTCGGCTTGGTTGTCATAGTAACAATAGGTCCAGGGCATGCAAAGTCACGCGCGGCCCCGTATTTTGTAACATCTGAAGCGTTTTTGTCAGCGGTTATCTACGTTTACGATCGGCCGACCAATAACGAGCCTTTATTTCTTCATCATCAATTGCCGACTGGCCTCTTGAGGATTTTCTTGCGGCTCTGAATTTTCGCAGTGTGTACATCGTACGAGGAGTGAAGGAATCTTTCCCATGTAAGTCGGGTCTACGTAACCGGAACGGACCCGTAATTTTTATCCGCATAAGAACTGTCAACTCGGCTGATTGCTAAAACAGCAACAGGAGTGAAAAAGAATAATATGTCGAATGTAACTCTGAAAATCTTTGGATTGTTGACAGTCGGAATTTTAACGCCACCGACTTAGGTTTCTTAATGATCTAGTCTATATATGTAGATTTAGTGGGAGAAAGTGTCAAGCTGCTTGCAGAGCAGAAACGAGAAATTAAATTTACTACAAAATCTATGAAATCAGTTTTCAATTTTATCAGCTAGCTAGAAGTGAGTTATGAATTTTTTAATTGAAAATAGGAAAACGGTATAAAACTCTGAAGTGAAGAGGCTTAACGTTGCATTTAAGAGGTTATGCTTTGAGAAATTTTCTTAGAGATGTCTGAGAATCTATTTTTCCGAATATCAAGCGAAAAAAATATTCGTAAAACTACGTAACATCAAAAAAATCGAAATTGAGTTTTTCATTGCTTACGATATACTACATCATATATAATACATTTTTAACGCCACGCTGTCAGATATAACCACAATATAACCAATAAATAACCAGTATGCAACCAATATATAACCAGTATGTAACCAATATATAACCATTTTATAACCAAAACTCAAATTTTGTTTCAAAATGAGTTATCGTTTTTCCTTCGCCTATAAACTTACGAATATTGATATTACGTTCTTTTGCACTTTAGTTGACGATATACTGTGAGCTATTGGTGAGATGTGATATTTCATGTTTCTAAAATAATCTTCTATCAAGAATCGAGCTTCATGGCATTACGTACAACAATTATTTGACATTTTCGTACAGTTTTCATTACTTCGTATTGCTGCCATTGTACAAGTACCTCAAGTAGGCATCTGGTCATTCACACCTGGGCCCTCGCCTTGCAGTCAAACGCATAAATTTGCACATTGCATAATTTTCACACACACACACACACCAAAACATTTCGCACTGAAGCGATAATTGATGCCAGTTTGCGTTAGAATCGACAGATGTGTGCTATTGCGCAATTGCAATTTCGAACAAGACCAACAAAGCAGGCAGAAATGCTATAAATGCAGAACTGCAGAAGAGTTCTAAACTTAATATAAATGCATAACAAAGTTTATATTTATATATTTAATAATTCCATAAAAATACTTCCTGCATCCATTTCAATCTAAAATCTAATTTATTTTTAATAGAAAGTTATTTTTAATTTTTCCAAAAAATAAGAAAATATTTTCTGAATAATTTTCATTTTTAGTTTTTAACAACCGAAGTCGTTTTTATTGCGAAATTATTTCTATTTTCAATATACTATTTTTTTACCACTTTATCAGCGTACTGACACTCTAAGTTGAGTGTCATTTTCTGACATGTGTGTTGTAATTGAAACTAATTGACTCGAAGTGGCTGTTGTGATTACCCTACTCGGATAAGCAAAAGTAACTACAACTTAGTGAGTATATATGTATGTAAATACTCCTTTACATCTATATGTAAATATATCTATGGTTAAATGTTAGCAGTTCTGACATGCATAACTCATACTTGAAGCCAACAAATACACAACGAGGCAAGTGCAGTCGAATAGTTTCACACATACTTCAACAAATGTATGCAAATAATATATATATAAGTATATATGTAACAACATTTGACTGCAGTAAAAGAAATAACTAGCAGAATTTTGCTCAAACTAATTTATATAATTACATGACTTACAAAAACCACTTATTTATGTTAACTAAGTTAGATTGGAAAATATAATTAAATTAACACTTTATTTATTAAATAACTAAACACTGAAATATACATAGTATAGAACTTATACATACATATATATACGCATATTGTTAGCTTTTTTCATTAAACAATGCAATAGTCTACATAATTATATTCATCCACACATATAAAATATGTAGTAGAACATATAGAAGAAAAGCTCAAAAAGTAAGCTTAAAACCGCTAGATGGCGCTGTCACCATGCTTTTAAGAAAAGCAGTATTAACAAGGATAATGTCCTACCATGTGTGGTATCAGAGTACGAAAATCAAATTTAGGACCCAATAACGAAATGCGGGAGAGCTTGACAAGCTGACAGACAGGGCTAATGCTCGAAAGTTCTACAAAAGAGATGCGGCAACAACAGCAGATTTCAAAGCCAGAGCATAATCTTGCAGAGCACTCTGGGCACCACATACTGAAATTATGGCGGAAACATATCGCCAGCCTGCTGAATTACAATAAAATCATAACACCAGCAGACAGTAAACCCGATTCACCAATCGGATACGATTGAGCAGAGGTTTCATTGCCCAACCATGAAGATGTTCGAACAGCAATTACGAGGCGAGAATTTAGAGGCGAGAACCAATGGACTGCCAGCCTAGCTGGAAATGAGAAGTCCTCTCTCAACGAACAAAGACCAAACTCCACAAGTCGCTCATCGTGCTGTTTGGTTTCGGAGGCATAGACATCATGTCGAGTATCGCAATCGTTAGAACCATAAAATGTACGAGATATACGACGCCATTGACATAGTTTATCGACGGCTTCGCAGAGATGCAAAAAGTTACAATGAATCTCTTCCACTTATTTCGATCTCATGATAACCTTTTGTATTGACTACAACTTTTTTGTACTTTAGGCGTTTCGATGTCCAAGCTCGTTCTCCTGGTTGGGGCGGGCAGGAATTTTTGCCAACTACTATCATCTGGCTATCGTCTCAGAACACGTCCGATCCAGCACCATTTTCTTTTGAGAATTTCAATTCAGAGGAACTGTTTGATTTGTGCGTGACCTCAAGTCTGTGTTAGAGACGATGACGAACCGAAAAATGGGACGAATATTGCGAAGGCATCGGTTTGTAAAAAAATGTATCTCTTTTATGCAATATGCAACGATATTTCCTGTTTGTAGCCTTATAAGTGTGGACTTATGTTTCGAGTGGAATAGTTTTTGGTACGACATGTAATGATCGAGGAGATCCAGACAGTGTTAAGGGCGCTTCTTGCCTTTTTACTATTATAGTTCATTAACTGCGTATGATTTTGAATCGATCAGAAATATGTTTTAATTTATTTTTTACATGAGAGAGAGAGAGATAGAGAAATATTGATGAATCGATGGTAGGAGAGAAAGAGATTAGTAGGGAAAAGTGAGTATAAACAGAGAGACAAACATAGAGGCAAAGAGATAGAGATTAAAAAAGGTGAATATAAAGAGGAGTAAGAGAAGGATAATAGAAACGAAAACACTTAATACACTGATAAAAACATTTTCTGAACCAAAACATAATTTTTAAAAATGTATATATCATAATATCATAATTCTGCTAAACAAATACAAATAAATGTGAGTTTACGCTGCAGTTTTTCTCTCTATCAACTTTTTCATAACACTTAAATAAACTACACATATGTATTTACATATATTTTTTCATACACATACAGCCATATTAAATTCACATTCATTACAACAAAAATTACTTTCATTTGCCACGAAATTCAATTTATTTCAGCTAACCGCCAACAGACATATTTATTTTCAGCGCTGACACTTTTGGAATACCACCAATAAATATTGTAATGGTTTTCAAAGCGATTAAAATGCAACAACTCTGCATTATGAACACGTTTCATGCAACAAACAATTAATAACCGCACAGCGACACTGAGATGCCCGCAAAATGCCTGCCATGCACCTGCCACCAAGCCACGCACAAACACACGTGGCACACACACACACCAAAGCGCTTAAGCCGCACACACAACAACAGCACTGTGTGATTAAGCTGTCCAATGGGAGAGCGAGAGCCAACGAGCGAAAAGTGGCCATTGTTTCGTAATAATTGCAGACGAATCAGTGCAACATTAAGAGCGAATGTGAAATATTCATTGTCGCCGCAGAGGAGTATGAAAGGGTGTGTGAGTGTGCCTGCGGCAGAGGACACCGATGGTTGCCCAAGCGCCACAACCGTGCAGAAGTCTAAAAGCACCCACTTAGTGCTCCATTTCGCGTGCGCTGCAGGCAACCACACATATTTACACACGCACACACACACAAGTGAGTGGTGTGCGGTTTCAGCTAGTCGTGACCACAGGGATGTATTTTCCATTTCCGGTGCTAAAAGCTGCGATTGTCTGTACAAATGACACGGTGAGACGCTCGTACACACACCCATACCGACAGAGGGAAAATAAGCTGCGTGAAAGCACGGCGAAGAGTCTGAGTGTGGCGGTGTGAGTAAGATCAGTAAACAAACCATGAATTCGTGTTGTCCTCCGCTTGTGTTGTGGTGTTGCTGTTGCACATGTGCTGCTGCGGCAACTAACCTTGACCCAATGCTGCCCAAATATGTAGCCGCATGAAGTAGCTTGCCACGTGCTCAAAATATTGTCACATATACAAAGCACAGTGGCGCGGTTTCGACAAAAAAATACTTAAATGTTCTTTAGTGTTTTAATTGACATTTTTTGCTTAGTGATTTCAATGTAAAAAAATTTAATTTTGCGAAATTTCACTTTGAGGAAAACTTTGTACCAAATCTGCGATTATTTAAAGTATTTAAAGATTCTAAAAGATTTTAAAAAATTTGTATTTTCCCAGAAAAACCAAAAATATGAGAAAAAGATCACAGTAATCTCGAACACTGCGAGTTCTTTAGAGGCGTTACGGAGTCAAGAAAGCTAAAATTTATTGTCTCCAAAGTCTTGTTTGTGTACTGTTCGATTCGTCGGCGTAATCAAAGAAAGACCTTCTGATGTTCTTGATAGGCGGCTCCGCTTCAAGAAGAGGACTGCAGGAATAGTTTCTGTGAAAGCTCCCTAGCAAAAACTGCTTGGAAAAGAATACCTTTTGCATCTTGACCGGAAGCATGCGGCCTACGAAATGTAAATGTTTATCAGGAGACATCAAGAGGCAACCTGTACTCATTCAGTGAGTAGTGTTTTGACACATCTGAAGCTTTTTCGTCTGGCATTCACCAAATCGAGGTGACTGCCTAAAACTTACCGATCCAAATGGGTTTAGATCGCCGAAATAACAGCTCTTGTTCGGATAAAATCGGGGTCAATTCCGGCAACGTAGAACCAGCTAAATTAGAAAGCTTCTTGTACATCCTCCTTATAGTTTGGCATCAGCTGAATCGATATAGTCATATTTGTCTGTCTGTCCGTCTATCTGAAAGGATCTTTTTGTCTCAAAAAAGTTTCTCCTTTGTCGGAATTTCCCATATGCTACCACTATAGCATGTAACTGTCACAGAAACTGAAAGATCGGAATTAAGTTCTTGTATGGAAACTCTTTTAATTGATGAAATATCTTTCAATATTTGGCATAGTTTATTGCTTAAGCAACGCTGTAATCTCCGAATATATTTTTTAGATCCGACAACTATAGCATGTAGCTGTCTAAAGGATAAAAATTAAGTTAATGTATGGAAAACTCATTTATTTGAAAAATGTCTTAATTAAATTCGGCAGGGATTGTTATACAAAACAGCCCAAAATTTCCGAAGAAATTGTGCAAATAGGGCTACTATAGCATATAGCTGTCATACAAATTGATCGACCAAAATCAAGTCCTTGTATTGAAAACTCTTTTATTTGATGAATTATCTGCACGAAATTTGGCAGAGATTATTTTTTAAGGCTCAAATGCAATCCCTGCTGAAATTGTTCAGATCGAACTACTATAACATATAGCTGCCATACAAATTGATAGACCAAAATCAAGTTCTTGTATGGAAAACTTTTTTATTTGATGAATTATCTTTACGAAATTTGGCATGAATTACTGTCCAAAGCTACAATACAATTTAGCCAGAAACTGTGCAGATCGGGCTACTATAGCATATAGCTGCCATACAAAATAACCGATCAATATCAAGGTCTTATTACAAAGTGCTTATAACAAAACTTTCGCCTCTAAGGGTATTATAGCTTCAAAGCAACCGAAGTCAACGATTTTCTTGTTTTTGTTTTTATTCGCATTTTGTTCGAAGCATACCCATTGTGCGTCACCCAAAACTGCAACTGAAAGCGTGTGTGTTTGGAAAACCCGGCGCGTGCTTGGGAAAATTTTCGTGCATACATATTTACAACTACCGTTTAGTGGTTTCATGTAACCGACATGTGTGTTCGCATATCCATTTAAACGCTTTGTATATTTATTTCATGTGCCACCTTACGCCATTTATTTTATACTTCCTTTTTGCTTTTAGTTGCTGAACAGCTTTCGGCAGCGATTTCCTGTTGACACATTAACAACTTGACCAGCTGAAAGGTTGTTGAAGTGATTTTTCATGGCAGCAAAGCATAAATAAACATTTAAGGAACCGAAAATAAGTGATCCACACACATAAACGCAGAAACTAAGTAACGCGTGTTGTTTTTGCAAATTCCATTTTAGTTGTTCCATTTGTTGAAGAGTACGCTTTCATATTTCCCGTTGCAGTTGACATTTATGTAATTGGTTTTCATTCTGCTCTCCACTTTGCGATTTCAACTTTTATTTCAACGCGCGGCGTGACACGAGCACTTTACCACTCAATGCAGTGTATGCACCACGTACTCCATGTATACCGTTATGCTGAATTTTCGCCTTTGTTATGCGTCATCCTCGGTTTTTATGCGAATTCCTCAATTAGTATTGTGGCCACAAACCTTTCAATGGTCGACCTGTGGATTTTCCACTCGAAATTTTAGGGCTGAATACCTTTGCTGGTTTTACAGTTGTTTTCAAATGCAGCTTCCACTAGCGCTCGCACCACCTGCCATCTCTACTTTGTGGTACTCGAAACGCTCTTCAATTCAAAGCACACACCAACACAACTACAAAGGTGTCTTTCATTGTTATTGCAATTTAATGCTTGAGTGTTCGCCGCACATGGCTTTTCGCAATTTATACGCGCATATGTATGTATGTATATAACAATAACATACATAAATCCCCTACACACATATATCACACATAAATAGCTCACACATACAGACACACATATCTCCACTTGAATATTGAAATTGTTGCTTTCGAACTTTTTTTCACACTCTTCCACTTTGTTAGAGCCAAAAGCGCGATCCACTATAGTTTATATGTTGTTGTAGTTGTTGTTGTCATAGTTTTATTTTTCTGTTGTTGTTTTTGACTGTGCGCGCATAATAAAAGGCATCATGTTTTTCAATTGCTCCGTGTTGTTTACTGTAATTTTCATTTTCGTTTTTATTGCTTTATTTCTACGTTGTTTATGGGTCATTCGGCCAGGCAAAGCGGCCATTCAAAGTTTTATTTATTTACTTTTTCAATCAGACATTCTCCTTTAATGTTCATACGCTTTAGATATGCATTTATGCATGAGCTAATGTGTGTATGCGCGCGGTTCGAAAAGTTCAGAAGCATGCAAATGTGATTCCTTGTAGAAAGAACAGTTAGTTCAGAACAAATGAGATTATGGTGAATTTAGTACTTTTTCCGAACCATGTTTGTTGTTATTTGTTATCCAATAAATAATAAATATTAAGAAGTACGAAAATCGCTTTTAGTACTAATAACAGTAAAGAGTACTAAATTTCGAAATTTCGTACATTTTTAATTTGTACTAAAATACTGAAAATTACGTTGTACTAAAATCGAAAAGAGTACTAAATTTCGAAATTTCGTGCACTTTTAATTAGTACTAAAATATTCTTGACTATATTTAACGTTATTTCTTAACCAACAGATACTGGAAATTAGTAATATGTAAAATCAAAATTATGTACGGTAGTACTATCAATTATAAAATTAATTTTGGTACTATTCTGTTATTAGAGAGTACTAAATTTCGAAATCTCAATAAATTTTAATTAGTACTAAAAATTTGATGCAACTGAGAAATTTCAATAAAGCTCAATTTTAGTACCAATAACAGTATAGAGTTATAAATTTCAGTGATTTTTAACTATTACTAAAAATTTTAAGAAAATTAGTACTAGAGATAGTGAACTTTTCAATTTTTTCGATTTAGAACTAGTACTAATTATGTTCACATAATTGGAACTACTTATTCAATATCCTTGATCTCACTATGTTTATTTGAGGTCTAAATGGTCTACATTTCTCACAAAACGTCAGAAAGATTAAAAACCTTATATGTAGATAAAGTCGAGAACCTTAGGTTACGAAGATATTTTTCCAGTTCCTGAACCAGAAATTAAGGAGAAGTTGTGGTAAACTATACAATGAGGCAAAAGTCATATAAGCTTCATAGGTTAATCAAAAAACCCACCATTATATGAACAATTTCTCTGTATTTTAGTTTTGTCTTGGGAGTAAACATGGATGTAGTTTTTCATTGTATTGTAACAATTTAATTTCCTGATATCTCAAAGAGCAAGTCAAACAGACATTAGTCATCGATTATGGATTCATGTACCAATACTCAATACCTGTTGACCTGCCTTACTTGAAGTTAATATTTTTCGACGCCTATAAGTATACAATTTGGAATTAGTACGAAAAAGAGCACTGCTGGACTAGAAATAATTACATTTCAACAAACTTTTTCCAGTTGTCATTCCTAGCATTCATGTCTATAAGTATGAAAAGTCGGAACGAGCACAGATGTGTTGATTGCTTAATAAATTTTTTTGAGGTCAAGTTTGCTTTTATTGCAAATAAATCACCTGCCAGCACACATGCTCTTTTACATATGTATGTATGTACATGGCCACCTCTGGCAGTCTGGAGTTTGGTGGAGTGCTCTTCATTGTATTCCAATTCTTAATGGCATTCTTATTTAAATTGCTTTATATGTAAGAGTAACAGGATTGGTGGTGGATTGTGTGTTACCTTAGTTCATTTTAAGCTTGCGGCACTACTTTATGGCTTGCAAATCGAGGGGGACACTTTGAAAACTCTAAAATTTGTGCATTTGTCCTAGTTGTTTATTTCCTCTCGTTGAAAGAATTGTGAATATAACTTGCTAGCAATTAGAGCGATTTTATTTAGTGTTAAGTGTGTTTTGAGTGAGTGGAAGTTAAAGAATAAGTAATAGGTGATTTAACTAAATGATCTAATTATATGATTTTATATAAGAAATACGACTTTCTTCTTGAGGCATAAAAGATTTTTTAAAATATTTTTGTTTGGTATTTCAAAGGGATATCCAAATCTATTTTCTCTTCTTCTTAAATTAAAACAAGTAAGGAAGGGCTAAGTTGGGGTGTCACCGAACATTTTATACTCTCGCATCAAATACCGTAGTTGCGTAAAGTTTTATTCCGCTATCATCATTGGTTCCTAATGTATATATTATACAGAGAAGGCATCAGATGGAATTCAAAATAGCGTTATATTGGAAGAAGGCGTGGTTGTGAACCAATTTCAGCCATATTTCGTACATGTCATCAGGGTGTTAAGAAACTATTATGTACCGAATTTCATTGAAATCGGTCGAGTAGTTCCTAAGATATGGTTTTTGGTCCATAAGTGGGCGACGCCACGCCCATTTTCAATTTTTAAAGAAAGCCTGGGTGCAGCTTCTTTCTGATATTTCTTCCGTAATATTTAGTGTTTTTGACGTTTTTTTGTTAGTCAATTAACTCACTGATTTTCAACATATGGCCGATTTTGTCCATCTTCGAACTTAACCTTCTTATGGAGCCAAGAAATACGTGTACCAAGTTTCATCAYGATATCTCAATTTTTACTCAAGTTACAGCTTGCACGGACGGACGGACGGATAGACTGACGGACGGACAGACAGACATCCGGATTTCAACTCTACTCGTCACCCTGATCACTTTGGTATATATAACCCTATATCTGACTCTTTTCGTTTTAGGACTTACAAACAACCATTATGTGAACAAAACTATAATACTCTCTTTAGCAACTTTGTTGCGAGAGTATAATTAGAACTGTTTTCTCTTATTTCTTTTCCATGCTTTGATCATTTTAAATAATCATTTGGTGGACAACATCACCGATTACACACTTATTATGCAGTTTAGCTTATGACTGATGACCACAGAGAGGGTATTAACCGTGTGTCATGAGCCGTTTGGTGTGTAATCGGTGATATTATCCACATAATAATTATTTAAAATGATCAAAGCATGGAAAAGAAATAAGAGAAAACCTGGGGCAAAATTGATAACGAGACGTTTTAAGAACAAGTAAAAATTAGTTAAATTCATACCATGAAAAATATTGCGTTTGGGTGCAGAACATTGCTAATAATTTAGCGAGGACATACACCCACATATTAGATTGATTATAAACTTAGCTGAGAGAATTGGAGTTGGATTTATTCTTGAGAAAAAGTATTTATCTATCGAAAAATTTCAACAGCTATTTGGAGGAAGACCCAAATTACTTCCAAATCGCATTTTTTATATTATAACTTTTTATTTATGGTTGAATTTGATACCTATTATGGTAACATAAAGAACTGTCACTAGTGATCCGTCGCGGAAACCCGCCTCCAATATAACCTAACCTATGACGTAATATAATAAATATTTATCAGTTTTGCTTCTCCCCAAAATACTTTTTGGTAGAGGATCAAGTGTCCTCGAATTTCAATTTGAAGATGTTAATTTTAAATTAGATTTAATTTTTATAACTTGAAAAGGGTTTATTAAGTTTGGCTCGAGCCAGTTTGTAAGGAAGTTCTGAAATTGTTTACATGGGTTTTCCCTCAAGAAAATTCTGAATTGACGGAACCGCCAATATCGGGCCACTATAGCATGTAGCTGCCATACAAACTGAACTATCAATGTCAAATCCGTGAATAACAGTTTATATGTGTGAAGGGTAGAACTCCCTTTGACAAAGGGACACAAATCGGCTCAAGCTGGAGGCTTTTTTCCTTATGCGCTGTCTCCACAAAACGTGAACGACAGTAAACCCATTCCTTGTTTCTTTGTACAGGAATATGGCAAGGGAGATAAAAATGCAAGGAAACGATCTCGCTGGGCGCAAAACGGCAAAAGTAGATGAGTAAAGCGGTAGACAAAAAAATATACAGATATCCTTCTTCCACTCGAAGCGACCGTAGGAACATGATTGGAATAATCAGTGACCATAGATTGGTGGCGGCACACGGCTACAGAATGAGGATGAGATCAGAGGTTATCAGAATGAAAGATCGAGTAGACTATAGGATCTGTCAAGCGCAAGACATCAAAGAAACAGTGCCTTCCTTGTGCATTTATTCTCATCCCCCATTGATAAGGCAGCGCTTCAAGGAGTTGTGGATCCAACGGTATGAGACACTATAAGAGGCCACAGAGCCTACAAAAATTCGTGTTAAGTGCAAGCGTCCTTAAGTATGACTAGGCCTAGTATCGGAAAGAACCAAAACTGATCTATGACCGGCTCTTTACCGTACCAGACTAACCTAACCTAACTTAAAGGTATTCTAGTTTCGATGCAGCCGAAATTACCATTCTTTTGTTATCTTTAATCGAAAATAGCATGATGATATTATTAGGCATAAATGGCCCACTTACTTGCCTTTGTTTGAAAGCAGTAAACAGACTCTGCTCTATTTTTGCCCGGCGGCAACATGACAGCTGTGCAACAATTAATCAGCGCAGCGGAAAAACATTCAGTCGTAATTAAAAGAATACCAGCAAATTATTAATCAAGCTGCAGGCAATATTAGTACAACAACAACAATTCTTGCCACACGCAATGCATTGCTTTAACTGTGGCATGCAACAGTGTGCTTTTATTGCTACAGATGCAAGTGTGTTGCCATGTCGGTGCATTGTGATGATTGACTGAGTGCGCGCGTGCTTGAGCATTTCTTTCAAGCACACCGGGTAAAGAGCACAAGGTGTAGAGTGAGAGGAGTAAGTGGAGTAAATAGCTGCAACAGTAGATATTCTTGATTTGTAGCACTTTGAGTCGCGCGGCAGCAACCACAGTCGGCAAGTGAAATTTCCCAGACAGCTGTTGCAGCAGCAAGTGGCATGCCTCAATTGCAACCGCCTGAGCCGCTGTTCTTTATGTTGCAACATCTGCTCTTTGTTGCACACGCTTCGTTCACCTTATTACCGATCCACCCATGTGTGTTATGTGCTTGTGTGTGGCACTTCATTGCATGCTTTTGCTTTGTTGCAAGCGCGCGGAATGCGCACAAAAATGATGAAAATGGCGAATGCGGAAAATTCTGGCGAATGTCAGTAATTCGGCAGTGAAAAGCAGTCAAGCAAAGGGCATGAAGCTGCATGTGTGGCAGTGTAAATGGCATTTGCAGTGGCAGCAACAGCAACAGCAGCAGTGCCAGCGGCAGCTGAGTGCTTGCAATTGCAATTGCAACTGCGACTATGTGAAAAATGGCCAAGTGCAAGGAAATGAAAGGAATATGAAATTATGGAGCTGAGCTGCGAGTGGGAATGCGTCGTTGCCGCTGTTGTTGCTGTTTAATCTCGTTTTAATTGCGTGCAACACGCGTGAAAATGTGTGGTAATCTTTGCCTGCTTGCCACAATTTGTTGTTGTCCTTTGAAGTTGCGGGAAGAATTAATTAAATTTTATGTGGTATTTTCGAGTTTACGTCTAATATCTTTGTATGTAAGTATGTGCAACATGTAGCAGGAAACTTCGCCAGGCACTGGCATAAAGAAACACTAACGATAATATTTGTATACACTGAGCAGGGTATAATAAGTTTGCCACGAACTTTATAACACACCGAAGTAAACGTCAGAGATTCTATAAAGTAAATGCATAAATGATTAGCGTGACGAGTTGCGTCACTTAGCCCCCCCCCCCCCCCCCAGTCTATTTTTGCAGCCTCAGTTTTTGAGATATCGATATGAAATTTTACACATAAATTTTTCTCTTCAAAAAGCTACTCATTCTACTCATCTGTCATATAAGCTAGATGATCGCAATCAAGGCTTGAATCAAAAGAGTTTTCATTTGATAATCTTCTGGCTCGATTCGGCCCGGTAAAGCTGATTTTTTTCAAAAAGAGTAACGTAAAAGGGCCTCTTTGCCTTATAACTAGCGATGAGGCACGAGTTTATGAGCATATAACAAGCAAACTAGTCACAAATCACGAGCCGAAACCAAAGCAAAAACAAAAAACAAAAAAAAAACAACCCAAAGCAGCTCAAAACTCACTGTGATGCTTATTGTTTTTTCACTAATCGTGGCTTGGCTCATCAT
This sequence comes from Bactrocera latifrons, assembly GCF_001853355.1. Lineage (NCBI taxonomy): Eukaryota > Metazoa > Arthropoda > Insecta > Diptera > Tephritidae > Bactrocera > Bactrocera latifrons. The sequence goes on along the minus strand of NW_017537112.1, from coordinate 293,220 downwards.
AAATTTGCTTCGAAGGGACAGATGGTCAATAAGGAGTTCAATTTGGCCGTATTGAGGCCGTGGAGAACATTTCCTGTCAATTGAAGAGATAAAACAAAACTCGCAGAAGGAGCTGAAGGCTATCCCAAAAAGTGCCTATGAAAAGCGTTTCGAAGACTGGAAAATCGTTTGTAGAAATGTATTACATCTGATGGAGATTATTGAAGGCGAAAAAATAAATATTGATTAATAATTAAATATTCTCCATTTAATTTGCAATTTTCGTGTACTTTTTTGTCAAGGTGTATACGACCCTTGTCCTGCATTAATGGACCTGTCCACCTACAGGCCCTTCACAGACATAAACATTGAGAAGAAACTATTATAAATTAGCTCTGCGCGGCATAGAATTGTTTATCGGTTAATATATTGCATTTAAGAAGAGTTTCGGTGAGTTCATATTTAGGATCATACAAATACTAGTCTTCTCTAATATTATACAATTATGAACTATGGAATACCACGATCGAATAAAAATATTATATTTAAGGGAAATATACAATATTACTTTGCAAGAAAGAGAAAAAAAAGAAAACAGTCCACGTAACCCCTTCAATTGAATCCTAAAGGTAGGCAACATTTTTTGGTTGTTATTAATATAATTTTCGCCTTTATTTTACACTTAATTGATCATTATATTCTAAATTAATGGGTTTAACGCTTATTTAAAGCTAAACTCAAACTTAAACCTGAATTAGTCTTGTTTAACTCAGAACCAAAGGTAAGCAAAACATTTGTATTGCATTCAACGAAACAAGCAAAGTGTTGCCTACATTTAGGGGCGTTTTTAAAAATTAATAAATAAGTTCACATCAAAGTTGTGATCTAATTCGATAATGGAAACAGTATAGAATATGTCGCAAATAGTCAAAAGATCTTAATAAGTAACAGAAATGATTTTAAATTAAATCTTCTTCGTTTTAGGTATGACGATAAGGCTAGAGACCTGAAAATCTTCTTTGAAACAACTCTGAAATAAAAATTTTTGCAAAAAAATGGGAAGCCACCAATTTGCCTAAAATTAAACTTTTGACATTGGTCCTTCGATCATTAACAGTATTCTGTAGTACTTAATAATAATTATACTCTCGCAACCAAGTTGCTAAAGAGAGTATTATAGTTTTGTTCACATAACGGTTGTTTGTAAGTCCTAAAACTAAAAGAGTCAGGGTGACGAGTAGAGTTGAAATCCGGATGTCTGTCTGTCCGTCCCTCCGTCTGTCCGTCCGTCCGTGCAAGCTGTAACTTGAGTAAAAATTGAGATATCATGATGAAACTTGATACACGTATTTCCTGGCTCCGTAAGAAGGTTAGGCTCGAAGATGGGCAAAATCGGCAAACTGCCACGCCCACAAAATGGCGGAAACCGAAAACCTATAAAGTGTCATAACTAAGCCATAAATAAAGATATTGAAATGGAATTTGGCACAAAGGATCGCATTAGGGAGGGGAATATTTGGACGTAATCTTTTTTTGGAAAAGTGGGCGTGGCCCGCCCCCTACTAACATTTTTGTACATATCTCGAAAACTACTATAGCTCTGTCAACCAAACTGTGTAGAGTCGTTTCTTTCAGGCATTTCCATATACAGTTCAAAAATGGAAGAAATCGGATAATAACAACGCCCACCTCCTATACAAAGGTTATGTTGAAAATCACTAAAAGTGCGTTAGCCGACTAACAAAAAACGTCAGAAACACTAAATTTTACGGAAGAAATGTCAGAAGGAATTTTTAAAAATTGAAAATGGGCGTGGCGTCGCCCACTTATGGACCAAAAACCACATCTCAGGAAGTACTCAACCGATTTCAATGAAATTCGGTATGTAATATTTTCTATATTACTATATTATACTATATTATAATATACCAAGTATGGGTGAAATCGGCTCACAACCACGCCTGAAATCTCGATTATCACTCATGCGAGAGTATAAAATGTTCGGTGACACCCGAACTTAGCCCTTCCTTACTTGTTTTAAGTTTGGGTTTCGAGTTTGAGATAATTAAAAAAATCTTTCTCGCCGCCTGACACCTTTTCTCGGAGGTGCTCTTGAAGACCGACTACATTTGCAAGGGCATCCAAAATTTTTAAAAATGAATTTCCGCTTCTAAAATATATAAAATACTACAAATGTGCATTATATTTATTTATTTATTGCAAGAAACAACGCGCCTTTGCTGACATCCAAGTGAATATAATCCCTTAACGGAATTCCGAAGAAAGTTACAAATACTTCACAAATATCTACTCAATACAATGTTCAATGCACATTTCTGAATTTCACTTTTACAACAAACAAAAAATTATAACAACATTTCATACGCTAATTAGAAAATCAAAGAAAAAAATATTTTTATTGCCAAGAGTGTGCGGCAAAAGTCAAACAAAAGTGCACTAAGCACTACAACAAACAACCAACAACAACAACAATTGGAAATAGAAACCAATATAGTTTTACAGTAATTTACGGAAAATTAGTTCAAAGAAACGTGTGTTGCCGAAGCGTAAAGCGCAAGAAATCGGAGAGCGACGCTCGGCTGACGACACATGTGACGCTTACGGTGGGCAGCGAGGTCAGTGCTATGCCACGAGGTAAACAATCTGCGAGCAATGCACCAAGTAAAGCCACAGCAATGGCAACAACAAAGCAATTACCGCGAAAGCAACAGATGAATGTGGCAACAAAAGCAAATCGCAGCGAGAAAATCACAACAAATACGCGACAGGCAACAACGAGACAAGTGAAAGCAATTAATGTTGCATTTCCAATTAAATGCTAATTAATGCGACAGTGCGTAAGTGCCTCAATATATGCATGTATGAGTGTATGTGTGTGTGTGTGTGTGTGTGTGTGTGTGTGTGTGTGTGCGTAATGACCATTGCAACTGACGCAAGCCAAGTGCAACATGACGTCGAAGGTGGCTAACAAATGAGGCGAGTGAGGTGGAGCATGTATGTAGGTGCAAGTGTGACTAAATGTTTGTGTGCGCGTACATGTATATGGAAATTAATGCTAACGCTCAGGCTTATGCGATTGCTGTAAGCATGGCACTTGTCTCTGCGTTGCCAATTTTTTTCACATTTACGTTAATGTGGTCTTAATTGCATGTGTGTGTATGTATGTGTGTGAGTTTGCATCTGTGTCTCAGCACATTACGTGATGATTCATTCATGACACGTCGGCTGTGTTAACGGTTTTGCTCATGTTGCACGCATTATGAACGCTGCTGTCGTTGTTGTTGCGGTTGCTGCGGTTGCTGCGGCTGTTGGTCTTTGCTGTTGCTGCTGCAGTGATTCAACATACCAATTAAATGATTTTCAGCGCTACAATTTAATTGCTGGTGTATCGAATGATGAATGAGAATCGGAAGAGTTAAATTTACCCTACCACTTATTAAAGGTATAACTTTTGCATATATTTAGAATTTTACATACCAGAAAAAGAGAAAAAAAATATCATTAGTATACTATTACTATATATTGCGTAGTCAAAAAAGTCTTTTCGTAGTTCTAATCAAACTTCAACATATTTTTTTTTATATTTGCAATAATAAATGAAATTTCGAAAATTCAAGAATGAAGCGAGCGACACGTACTGATACAGCATTGTCTCCGCAAACATCACAAATTTCATTGGTGGCTTGCTACCGTGTTCAGGATATAAAAATGTACGCCATATAATTCCGTACAGAAACCTAGTATGTAAGCTATGTTAGGTAAACAGACGGATATTTGTGGGTCATCAATAATGAGTTGGACAGTGGAGAATAAAATTTTTAGGTATTTGAAAAATAGTTACCAGTTAAAACTCTTTTTATTTCGGCAAGAAGAGCCTTGCAAGAAGTAAGTAATTCAACGCTTGCTTAACGTGGGGTCCACATATACAGCGCCAGAATGCAAGAGGATAAGGCAACACCGACTCGTTCCCATCCTGATGGGATTTGTTGAATCCAGTTTTTCAATACAACGTTAGAACTCCAAGTAATGTTTTATACATGAAATGGACTTGATTGAATTGAAATACGAGTGTCTAGATTGGGACAGCATATACTGAGGTCCTTCTTGGACTCGGTGATATGCGTTTCGCTTCTTCACTGCAAAGGACCAAAAACTTTCTCCAGCAAAATCTACAGCAACAATGTGAAATGAACTCATAAATACAGACGAGACGCTGAACTACTTGTATGTATGTATGTCAAGCAGAAATAGGAGCATGGAGTCATTTGAAGAAGATAACGCAAGTGAGAAAAGTTGTATGAACTTCATTAACTTGGGCGTGGCCAGAATGATTTTACTAATGACTCAAACGGCTCACGACTTTTGGTCCGTTTGAAGGCGCGCTAATATCAGCCCAGCCCAGCGTTGTGCGCTGGGTTTGAGACCCGCCACGTAAAAAACGACCCAATGAAAAAGCAACAACAGCCTCGGATGAGTGATCTCCGCTATTTGATCACTCACACATATGTATATAGTTTTCTTAATTATATGCTAAGCAATAACAACAAGTGTAAAGTGAATGAACTTAAAAATGTTGATTCATTTTACAACACTTAACATGCTTCCGCATTAAGCAATTCACCGAGCGGTAGCTTTGTTTAAAATAACGGTATGCAAGCAGAAAAGTATGTTTGAATGTATGTATGTAAGTGTGAACGGTTGTTGCTACAACATACTGTTGCAATGCGAAGTGGACAGCAATGATTTACACAAATTAAATTACAGGCACTTAACGTACAAGTGGACAAGCGAACAGCAGCGAGCGAAGAACACCTACAAAAAGTTTGCCTAAACATATAAACACACACACGCACACACGCTCGCCATCAAACATTTCACACAAATCACTGATTCACGGTGGCACGTACTCGCGGATGCTGTAAAACTCAAATGCCACAGAGGCTGAGGCAGCGACACAAGCTGTTGGCATTCAGCTGCACAACAACAACATGAACAACAATGTGAGTTCGCGTTTAGCCACAAGCAACGAGCGGTGAACAACTTTGGTGGACACGGCGTCGGCGGCAAGTGTTTAATCACGCCGCCCGCCTCGGTTTCGAGTGTTTGTGGTCAAACTTTTTACGACTAAATTTAATTTAGTTGCAATTTATATTTACTACTGCTGCGCTGTTACTATTGTTGTTGTTGTCATTTCTTGTACGTGCCCGAACGAATTTTTCATATTTCCGGTATAAGAACAACAACAATTGAAGTATGAAGAGAAATACAAAATAGACGGAAATATTCGATAAATTTAATAAGAAATATCGCTAAGGCCAACGAGTGGCGCCGTCGAGCTCCTGGAAAAAATCTCTCGCGAAAAAAGGTGGCAGCGCAATGGTAACTTAGCAACCAGCAACTCGAATTGAGTGCAACAAATATTTAGTAATATAAGTACTTGATTTGGAGCACCGATCATAAGGGGAGGAAGTGAGGAGAGACGACAGAGCAGTGAGTTCGGAGAATGCTTATTATTTTGTCCAATGGAATACGTGTCAGCTTACTGCCGCTGAAAATAAATGTGGTGTCACATATAGTACCGCAGACATGAGTGTGGTGTAAATGTGGGTAAAGGGGATACTATCGAGTATATTTTTAGTTTTTCTGTAGAATATTAATTTTATAATTGGTACTAAATAAACATTATTTTAACAGAGCTTTCCTAACCTTTTTAAACTTGAATCAAAAAAATTTTAGGTAAATGAAAGTCGTATACATCCCAAACTCTCGATAAACTATTTTATGAACTTGCGAAACAGTGATTATTTTGTCGAATGGAAAGAACGGAGAAGACATTTCGTTAGCAGTTATGCAAGCTCTGTCAATTTTTACGGTGTATAAGTTTAAAAAATATAATAATGTACTTATATATATATATATATACCTAAAATCACCTAGAAACTTCTTAATATTCAAGGGAAACCTATAAATCAACAAGCTACTAAATATTTATATTGTATTATATTTTGTGAGAACTTTCACGGCATTTTTCAACTGTAATCAAATATTTTAGGTAAATAAAAAGCGCATATGTCCAAATTCATTACAAATTGTTTTATGAACATGTGAAACAGCGTCTCTATGTCAAATGGAAGAAACAGAGAAGTGTGTGGGATGCCAGTTATGAAAGTACTTCCAATTTAGATGACGTAAATATTAAAACAAAATTAATCACATATATATCTAAAATTGGCTAGAAACCCCTTAAGATTCGTGGAAAAATCTGTAATTCATTATTTTTAAAGAAAGAAGGATCAAGTCTCAAGATGACGTAAATACTTTTACTATGTATGTATGTATATACTGACAAATTTCCAAAGAATATAACATCATATATGGGAGAATAAGTAAAGAACAAGCGTAAGAAATTAACCAGTCTTTAAAACTTTAGAAGTGAGCTACGATGGCTGATATGATTGTCGTATGATGAATGGCTACACAAAGATAAATACTAATGGTTCGCCGAGTAATTTTCAGAATAATATCTGATCAAAATTGAACCGGACCCGAAATTCTCCCAGGTTGGAAAATCCTTTATTTATGTTTTCTATATGTAAAACTTGCCTCATATGAGTCGTCCCTCAACGTCTATTAATGACGATAAACGTAGCAACGAAAAAAAAATACACAAGTCTTGGAGATATAATTCACGAGGTTAAAAAACATAACACCGAGAAATTTTGAAATTATACCCCTTAAAATACGCGAATTTTTTTGTCAGTTCCGAAGAAAATAAACAAAACTTACTGGTTTATAAGATATGATGCAAGAATTGATGAAATTCGAAAAAATAACTGTAAACTCACTCCTACAATAATCGCCACCACTGACAACCGCTACTGCAATATGATATTGCAACCTTTTGGCAATTGAAACAAAATATATGCTCATTCTGCAAAAACCAAAACGATTCACAGCGATGGACAGACAAATGGCGAAACGGGCAGACAAATGGTGAAACGGGCAGTGGCAGCAACTCAGAGGCCAGTCACTTACCAAGTACAAATGCAGCCAGCTGCTTGAGGCAGCTTCAGCAGCCAGAACACTTGCAGTTGCAGTGAAGCGAGTGAGCCAAAAAGTAGGCGAGCAGTTAGACAGACGAGCATGGTCATTGCCTAGCAGGCAACAGTCGACGGCCGACAGCCGACAGCCGACAGTCGTCAACCGAGTGGCGATAGAGGCAATGCAACACGACATCGGCGGCGCGGGCAGCTGGGAGGCAACGGTATTAGCTGCAGTAGCGCTAAAGCAACAAAACGGAGATGAAAAGTCAGAATAAGTGGCGTTTATACGAACAACAACAATGCGTGGGGCATTGTACGAGTTACGAATGCGAGCGCAAATTTGTTAGATAATCACAACAAAGTATAAATTTCCTGTTTTGTCGCCAATGGCAACAATGCTGCCTCTTAGTGTTGTTGTTTTGTTTTTATTGTATTTTGCTCGGCCATTTTGCCGCATTGCATTGTTTTGTCTCGCAACAATTTTTATCTGTCTGTCCGCTAATCTGTCTACTTGTCTAGCAACGCTGGACAATTTGCTGCATTCTTATTTGCGGCGCTGCCAGCATAGCTGCAACTCGCACAGCAACAACAACAAAAACGAAACTTTTACAGCATAGAATCTTACCCGCGAGTTACTCCAGAGAATGGAACGTTTGCACAATTTATTCTTGAAGAACTTCTGTGTTTTTGTTTCTGTAGAAACTTAAATCTCATGCTCTTATCACTTGCTCACTTTCGCACCTCTTTATTCTCACTGTCACTCAGTTTCGTTAGCTAATACTATTAATCTTCTTTCGGCGCTCAATTATAATAATTGATTTTCATAGCCTGACTGGTGGCAACTTTAGTCACAGCAACTTCTTTTCTACTTTCGTTGAAGTTTTCACATTTTATTCACTCACACATTCGCGCCATACAGCCTGTGTATGTTTCTCCTGTGCCACGCTTATGGTCAGTTCTTTGAAAAATGTCTTAAACTTCGCTCTCATCACCTTCGTTTTCTCAGCTCTTCAAATATTTTTTTATTTTATTTTGATTTTTTTTTTTTTTTTTTTTTTTTGTGAATACTTTCTCCCTATTAAATTCTATCTGTTTTTATTATTTCCATTCCTCACTGCCTCAACCTGGTTGACTCTTTCCAACTATCTGCCGTGAAATTAAGTGGAAAATTTGCTTTTATTGCCAAAGTTCAGAATTTCTTTCAAATTATTGCATTTGTTTGCTTTCCACTCTTATCGAGTAGTTTTCGCTCAGCAAAAACAAGAAGCAGGAATTCTTTTGAGTCGTAAGTAAATAATTTTAATAAGTTTAATGGAGATTTTGAGCAAGAACATAAAGAAAAACTAATGGCTTTATGGCTTGAATGGAAAAGTAAATAAATTTTGGATATTTTGAATGAAATAATTGGGTTAAATAAAAGAAATGACTTTTCGTACAATTTTCATAAACTAAAAGAAGCATAATTATAAAAATTATTGAAAAGAATTTTTTGAGTGAAAACCGATATTTTCAAAAAACACTTTTTATATTTCTTCACTCTTTTACATTATGCTATTTTTATTTATCTCTATTTCATTACAAGTAGGAAATGGAAAATAACACAAAAATGTTGCCTACATTTAGGAGTAGTACTAAAGAATGTTAAAATTAGATTCTGAAAACTATACATAGTTTCAGCTTATATAAAATATCTATAATACATGCACATACATACTCGGAGATATCAAGCGTGTATAAAATTCCCACAAAATTCAACGAGTTCGGTTTGAATGAAATGTATTTGAATATACCGCCTAGATGTGGGCAATCTTCTAGTGGTTTTTTTTTTGTCGTTTTTGCCTCTATTAAATCACACTTTTTAGATTGGTTCAAAGAGTGATTTATATTTAGTTCTCCGCTTTCTATATTGTATATGGAAAACCATTCGCCATGTGTTCACTTTCTTTAACTTAAAAAAGGAAACTTACAGTTAAACGTGTTGCCTACATTTCAGAGCTGACTTTTTACGACATCAAGTCCAAGTTGGTGACTTCTAAAAACTCCATTTCAAATAAATAAACTCTATTTCAAATAAATAATCAATAACGAATTTGGCATTTAAAAAACTTACTGGGTCTTTCACGAGTTTTTACTCACTGTTTTCAATAAAAGATATTTTTTCAACTATTACCTATTTCTACTGTCTTTATTTTGCCTTTAGAAATGTGCTATTTTAGTCAGAAGACAAAGATATATATTACAGCAAATGATTTGGCAGTTTCTTACAACAAAAGATATTGCGCAACAAATTTATCTAAACGTTTTCTATCAAGTAAAAGAGAAGAAGTATTTAGCAGCTCACCTAGTGTAAGCAGACTATTTTAGGGAATTAAGCAGTGATTCCGTCTTTTTCCAGGACTGAAATCAAAAAACTTATATTCTATAAAAGGTATTGTTGTATTTGTAATATTTAGTAGTACTAAGATACTATTCGTATAATGATCAACGGTCGAAGAGAAAGTCAAAAATAGCCATAAGGGCTGCGTTTCCAAGAAAAAAAAATGTGTTTACCCAAAATTTTGGTCGCTTATGATCTACTAGAAGTACTACGTCCAGTAAATGCAGAATAATATTTATAGTGAAGCGATCATTTGCCTCCAGGTAATCACTCAAACAAATTCAAAAAAGGTTGTTTAAAAAAAATCGGTCGTTGCAAGGAAGAACTAACTGAAAAAATTTTGAAATATTTATCTTAGATTTTTATATAATATGTCACTTTTATACACTAGCAAAATCTGTAAAAAAAAAAATATTGTCAGCAGACTGGAGATACGTAGAGCGACTATTGTCGAAGATGCCAAGAGGTAGATGACACTATAAAACAAAATTAGGCATACCACAAAGTTACTTTGCGGTAGTAATGATAGTGGACAGACCAAAAAATTTCTACTTCTAAGAAAAAGGGAGCTTAGCAACATTGTAGGGGTTCTCACAGGGTAACTATACTTAAGATCCAACTTTCAGAAAAGGGGAAAAGTGAATTAGTTGAACACAGAGCATGCGCAGAGGATAGTGAGACTCTGAAACATAATTTTTGCGAACTCCCAGCTTTCAGCCGTATGGTACTTGATATATTCCAAGACTCCCAATGCTTCAACTTAAGAGACATCGGGCAGTAGGAATGGAAAAAATAAGCTATTTTACTAAATACACTGAATTGCTAAATGATCCTTGATTTGGTTACCAGCCGGGAGCACAATGGACCAAATAATGGTCTAAGTGTGGAAGCATACCATGTGATACTTTCGCTCCTCCCTATTCAACCAACCTATCAAATATAAAACATCTTCTATCCGAATGCAATGATTTGTATAGGAAAGAATCGCAGCTATCGGTCGAGGCTGTCCTAACAATGGCTTCGAAGTTGCACATATAAAAATTTTTTTAATTCATGAACTTTATCAGGTGGACTGTACGGTTCAGAAGGGTCATAATGGAGTAAAGAATTCAGAGAGGGTATAATAGAGCGAAGAGATTTTAGTCCCGATAGTTTCAGAATGGGCCTCTTAAAGGCCTTGCCGCATGGTCAGACATCCACCCCACCTACCTAAATTTGAAAATATTTTGAAAGTCATCCTTTCTTATTTTTCTGTTGTAAGAATACAATTATAAAGAGAAATGTTCCTGCCAACCCTAGCCTGCTAGCGCTTGCAAAGTCCATTGGTTCAGTGCCAGAACGCAAGATGCCAATCCGTCCCATTTCGATGTGTGTTAGGCAAGGGTGCCTTCTCTGGAAAGATTATTGGCTTTTCAATTACCAGCGATTGTACTATTTCTCCAGATCCAAAGGAGTTTGATGATGAAATGACTCGGTGCTATATCTAGTGTGGACAAAAACTGCCCAAGATAGTTAGGGTGCGCGCTAGCTGTGCGGGTAGTAAATTTTTAACCATACTAAGCCCGGAAAGTAACTTAAAAGCATAGCTGTTACTCTCCTTTACGAAAGCCATTTATTCTTATAAAACAAATATTTAAGCTCGGCCACTCAAGAGCTCACGCAGTTAATGACTTTACTACCGCAAATTTCAAAGATTTGAGCCACCATATATTAAGTTCAATTAATACACAAAATGTTGCAATGCTCATGTGCATATGCGTGTGTGTTAGTGCAAACTAAAATTCAATTAACTCAAGCTAAAGCAACATAGGGGATTTTGTCAAATTATGGCTGCATTGTGGGATCATTAAGGATTTGCCACAATTTCCAACAATAATCGGCAATTTTGCAGATTATGAAAGAAGAAGCAGAAGAAACTTGCACTCAGCTCGGCTGTCAGTCAAATGGAATATACTTTATTGCACTGTCGCTTTTTAACTGACAAATTGTATTGCAGCGCATCAAGGCGGCTTAGAGAGAGCTTACGAGTAAGTAAGGAGGTAAGTAAAGTGCATGCATATAAAGATGTATGAGTGTATAGATATATGTATGATTGTATATACACAAATGTGGCAGTGTTCAAAAGTCTATATTACATGTGAACAGGCATTTTGTTGCCAAAATCTGGCAGTGAGCTTAGCTCGAGCGCGTAATTTATCAAATTCAGCTGCTCATATGTAAGTTCACATGTGTTTAAATATTTGTGTAAGTGTGTGAATATTTTAATATTTGTGTTGTGCTTGAAAAGTGTCAGTTAGCCAAAGGCAAAAAACATTTTAATGCCACAAAAGCAAGAACTTTGCACAGGTAGTTGCGAACAGAATACACAGTGTTAGTTTGTAGCTTAATTACATATGCATGTATGTGTGTGTGCTGCCATATTGAATTATAACCTTTTAGTCGTAAAATACACTCCAGCTCACATTGTAACAGCCAAAGGCGGGGCAAGCGGCAGATTGTGGCGAGAATTAATTGAAACTGCAGCAAAAGGGTGCAATAAGTTGGCGCCCCACACAGTTTTTTGTCACCTTCCAACAGGAAAAACCAACACAAATACATGTGTGTATGCAGCAAGTGAAAGAGCATAAAGAAATATATATGTATAACTTGCATAAACAATAGTGTTTGCAGGTAAGAGTTAGTTGCCTGCCGTAGACGCACGCTGTGTAAGATTTATTTGTTTTGGCTTTTATTCCTTTTGTTTGTGCCACATCACGTTTGGCATGCAACGTGCAAACTTCTAGCAGTCAGTTAGCCCAGCAGCCAGGCGGCCGACTTCAATATGTAAGCGATTAAGTGGAGCATGTCCTTTATATTATGAAGCGCACTTGCTAGGTGAGGCGGCTAGGCGGCTAGTTAGGAGTAAAAGTGTTAGAAAAGAGGGCAGCTGAAGTGTGGCAAGTGTGGAGGTGAGTATTTAAAGTGGAGCTGAATATATAAAGTTGACTTTTATCCACAAGGCAGTGATTAAAATAGGGACACCAAAAATTTTTTGACGTTAGCATATCTAATATGAGAGGCTAATTCTCGATAGTTTAGGCAAAATCTGTTCAGCGTAGTTTAACTAAGTTAATTAAGATTAAGTTAAGTTAAATGGAGTGGTGAAAATAAAGCCAGGTAAGATTAAATTGAATGTGGTGAGAATAGGTAGATTCAGTTGGATGAGTTGAGTGAGTTTTGGTTAAGTTAAGAGAGAAAAAATAAGGTTGGATTACACAAGATTATATTGAATTTAATAGTGCTATATTAAGTTGAATAAGGTTGTGTTGAGTGAAATGAAATTAGGTTGAAACAAATGAGAATGGGTTGAGTTGATCATGACAACTCCAATTTTCACCACCCAACGAAATCTACTCCGACGGATAGTGTATCAAAAATTATCGACGCTTTCATAGGCCTCAAAATGAAGGTTATTTCATGGAAACCTCGTGTTCGCATTTGATCGCCTCCTCTAGAGGGTCCAGCCGAAGCTAACATTCTTTTTCCCAAGTTTGGTAATTGTTACGTGTTGGAAGCAATTATTGGATCCTACGTTATCAACAAAAACAGATAGCCTGAATCATCTATGTCGAATCAGTGCTGGGTACTCTTCAGCGTTGGTGAAAAATTCAATAATCCCCTCCTATATCGAAAGCCTAAAGAACTGTATGAAATAAATTTACCAAAAACGGCAACAAAAAATCAATGTTTTAAATATAATAATAGAATCGCAATAGTTTTCAAGAACTATAATCAGAGATAAGTTAGAAAAGATCTTTACTAAATCTACGCCGATAACTGTTCTGAAAAAGAGAAGGTCAAAAGGAAGTAAAAGCGGACACATGACAGTCTCTCTTCACATCGATAGAAAACTGCAAAGAAACCGCCAGACATTACAAGATACTGTCTAAGTAATAATATATCAATGTGTCAAAGGGGGACGGCCTCTAACCCATAAACATACTGGATTTTATCAGATTATATGAAATCAGCTGCATATAGCTCTAGTCATGAGATCAAAATCAAGTTAAATTAGTCCTTAAAAATTTCAAAAAAGAATTGACCAAAATTGTAAATTTCTAACCCACCCTAGCGAAGAGCAACTACGCCTGACGATGCAATGATTTAATTCTCCTCCCAACCGATCTCTCTATCTCTCTTCCTATTAGCATTTCTTGTTGCGACGCACACGTACATAAATGATTGGCCAAGGAATTGTGTTAGCAGGATTTGCAAGTGGGCATGTCACACACATTTACAAAAGACACACACTTTATTTAGTTATACCCACTTCTTAAGCAAAGCCAATGGCAATGTATACTAAGCTGAATGCGAAGCAGATAGAGATGAAAGGAGGAATAACACGAAATGTGAAAAAAATCGAAAGCAAACAGCCGCTATTCCCGGAAAAGCAGTACAAGTGACTGCGCTTGAAAAGTCAAACAATGTTGACACACTGCCTTTAATTGCGGCACAGCTTCAACCGCAAACAATTACAAACACACACATGTGCACTTGAGTGCTTGCAATTTAATTTGTGGTTTTTTTTAAACAAAAATAGACACGAGTTTGCTTTTTTCATTTAAGCCAACCACTACATGCACTTGACGCCGCACAAATTTGATGAACTCATAGGAGTGACACATATCTAGGAGCAGATATATGACACATACATATATGGTATAGTTAAACATTGCAATTTTCTATGTCCTGAACATATTCTAAAAATCGAAAATCGCTTTCGGATATAATAACCAATATATAACCATTTTATAACCAAAACTCAACATCAAAATCAAGTTCTTGTATGAAAAACTCTTTTCTTGGACAAGATATCTTTACGAAATTAAGCATGTATTATTCTTTAAGGAAAGAGTACGATATCCAAAGAAATTATTAAGATCGGGCTACTATATCTTATAGCTGCCGTACAAACTGACCGATAAAAATCAAATTCTTGTATGAAAAACTTTTTTATTTAATGCGATATCTTTACAAAATTTGGCATGGATTATTCTTACAGGCAACGGTGTGAACTCTGAAGAAATTATTCAAATCGGACCACTACATCATATAGCTGCCATATACACCCACCAATCAAAATCAAGTTCTTGCATGGAAAACTTTTTTATTTGACAAGGTTTTTAAATGAAATTCAGCATAGCATATTACCTAATCCAGCACTACAATATTCCAAGAAATTATTCAAATCGGACCACTATAGCATATAGCTCCCATACAAAGTGATCAATCAATAATAAATTCTTGTATGAAAAACTTTTTTATTTTACAAGCTATATCCACAATATTTGGCTTAGCATATTTTCCAAGGCAACGGTATAACCTCTGAAGAAATTATTCAGATCGGAGAACTGTAGCATATAGCTGTCATACAAACTAACCGATAAAAATCAGATTAAAGATCTTCTTAAACCGTGTGAAGGGTATTCTATCTACTGCACAGCCGAAGTTAACATTTTTTTCTTATTTTATGCATATTCTGCTGCACATATTTAATTTCACGCAATAACCGCACAGTGAAACCATAACCTACACAAATCTGTGATTTGTTTTCAGCATTAAATCACACAGCTTTTCAACGCCACAGCACATAAGCAGACATACACATATGTATACATACATATATATAGGCAGAAAAGAATGCTGTCGCACTGCTTAACGCATCACAACACATCATATTTTTCCACTATATTTGCATTAAAGTACATTAAGTTTATCACAGCGCAAATCATTGAAGCCCTGCCGGTAGTCACAAACACACATACACAACTACATGCATATATGCTGCTGTGTAATTACATGCAAGCCGGCAGCAAGTCGATCGTGACCAACTAACCGCCTGTGGCCAGAAATTGAATATTCAAACAACAAGTAATGACAGCGTTATGATAGTGGAAATTGCTGCATTAAAGTCTATATGACGCTGTAATTGTAAACACACGCACTCAAACACACTTTCATATACGCAAGCATATGTAAATGTGCTTTAAAATCGCAGCGCTCGCTTAATATAAATTTAATGGGCCATTCTGTGTGTGGAGTACACTCTAATAAAATATTATCACTCATAATTTGTTTCAATTACCACACTCGTTTAAAGCATTTAGTGTGAAGTGCATGGTTTTGGCTTTGCTTGATTTTCGAAATTAACCGCAATTGATGACATTTAAAAACTACCGTTAGTATTTTAATTCTTGTTTATGGTGATATTTAAATTTCTGTTAATTTATGTGCATATGTTCAATTAATAGGTGCATAAGTGTATGCTATGGAATCAAAGGGTGTACATGGCGTATACGTAACATGTAATAAATCCTACATTAATGCAGTTTGCCTAGAGGATTTACGGTTTGGAATAAAAACAATAATAGTTACCACTAGTTTTTGCAGTTTGAAACCAGTTTTTTAATTTAAAAATATATGTATTATATAAAAAACTTAAAATAAAAAAAAAGAATTATTTTTATTTTTTTGAGCCAAAGCTGCAGACAAAAAATCGTCTGATATTTGTTATTAAGAGATTGGATCAGTTGACGACCTACAAAAATGACAATAAATTTCGAAACAAAAAGAAAATAAATTTTCAAAACATTGTGTATCCTTGAAGCAGAGGGGATTAAAAAGGGCATATCAAAAATAAAGCAATGTTCGTCATTACTAACTACAAATGTCATTATCGATACAAAAATGTGTAACAAAAATTTTTTCATAAAATTCAAAATATTTATTTCAAAAATAAAAAGTCGGTTTTAATTGAAATTTTGATCTTTTCAAATTCCTCAAAAATATTAATAATTACAAATGTTTTGTTATATTATAGAGAGGTCTTTCAATAAGCGACTTAATAGAATTTTAGAATATCAGGACGACTTCATCAAAAAAATATGTTTCGAGAAAAACGACTTTCAAAATTTAAAAGGTAAATAGTCCGCTCAAACTGATCTAGTTGTCATGACACTTAAACGGTTATAGCTTTGAAAATACTTTGAATTGAAAATAAAAACTAAATTCCTTTTAGTTTTAGTTATTTACTCCAAAGTTTATTGTGCAGATATGACCTATGTATGTAGTCAACAAAAAACTATTTTTTTTTTTGGTGCATGGAATTTACTTAATATATTCGGGTTATACATGTATCCCATATAAGGACGTTTAAAAATGGAAAATCTATAATTTTAGATTTTTGTTAAAAAACAAAGGAATTAAAAAAACAAAACTTGGTAATTTTAATTTTATATTTAATTAA
>NW_017537112.1:274028-275845 GCF_001853355.1 Bactrocera latifrons | reverse complement strand
AATTTAATGTTATTTTAATTTTACCTTTTCTTTAAAATTAATTTTAATTTTATATTTTCGGACATAAATTTTAATATAATTCTACGGATTGGGTTCAACTAGAAACAGATGACTGAATTTATGCAATAATACCAATAAATCGACTTCAAACTGGCTATAAAAATCGTATCATACAAAATAGTATATTATCGTAGAGAAGCTTTAATATTACACGTAAGCTCCAAACTAAAAGCAAGCAAATATTTCAATTCTTATTGTCGATTTTGGCGTCCAAAAATCTTCATTTCTACGTTACACATTTCGCAGCGAAAGTGCAAATTTGGATGTATTTAAGTGAAAATTCTGCGAAAGTTATGCAATTTTCATTGCTCCGACTTATATTACAACACAAGTTATGCAACAAAATATCGAAATGTGCAGTCAGCGTAGAAAATGAATATTTATGTGTGTATGTAGATAGTGAAATGTGCGATTATGCGTGCAGAATTTGCTACGCATGTGCAGCTAAACGACTGCATTTGAGCAATTTAATGCAATTTGCAGTGAGCTTTACCGCAACGCTTTACATATACACAGATGTGCATATATATGTATGTATATATATTCACATCTCCATGCGGAACAGTGCAGTTATGAGTTTGATTAAGATTTAAATTTCACGCAGTTTTTTTGCGCGACGAAATTGGCGTGTGACTGAGTAAGAGAAAAAACAAAAAATTATTAAAAAAAAAAGTGTTCAGTCCATTGAGTAATCGAATTACGCGCATAAATAAATTACGCATTAGAGATTATAGTTGCAAATCTGATTTATACACATGTGAGTATGCATACATACATATATGTATATAACTATAAAACAGTGTGTAAATTCTTCCTCTTTTGCGCATTAATTTCTGACATAACAGTAGCATATGAGTGTGTATGCATGACCAATTGAAATGAGTCAAATTGCAAAACGAATCATTACTCTGCTTACATCAATAACTCACATAAATGTATGTGTATGTGTGCACTTTCGGTTAGTCAGACTGCCTGGCACAAGGCAAACCACGTCAAACGTTTAAATTGCAGTAAATTGATAAGCGCACGAAGACAATCAATTGACTCACTGAATCGGTGAATCGATGAATGAAACTCATATCAGTTTGACAGCTGAGAAAGGGACGTGCTGAATTGCCACAGAAAAAAGTAGAAAAAAACTACCAGAATAAAAACACTTGCACAACTACAGCGAGCAGCCAAATGATAAGCGAATAACGAATAGTCAGCGTTCAATCGTAAATGCCCACACTGGTGGACACTGTGCGTGTCTGAAGATGAAACTAGACTGGAGAACTAGAAAATATTGTGAGAAGAGTCACCATATGCAGTATCCAAGTGCTCATAGATTTTCGATTATCAAGAATTAAAATACCGAATGTTTTGGAACTTTTTTCATTATTTTATAATCCGAGCGTGCGGTCCAAACCAAACTTAAAGGTCCGCTTCCGCAAAACTTGTGTACACCACGAAAGTAAATTTCTCTTGCGATAGTGGCGACAGCTATCTATGCGGTTAAGTAATTGAAACGGACTACACTAAATCATACCGTTACATTTTTGAAGCTTCTTTGTAAAAATGTATATATTTATGAACTGACCGATTGCACATTAAAAATTTATTTGTTTTTTAGGGCCATGTAATGGCATTAACCCTTTTTATTCTATTCTGGGCTGTCAGTCAGTTGTCATAAGTGACTAAAATTTAAGAATGTTAACTTCAATAAAAAATTATAAAATATACTTTCAAAGTTAAATTAAAATAACAAAAACTTGTAT
>NW_017537112.1:222611-273284 GCF_001853355.1 Bactrocera latifrons | reverse complement strand
AGTCAACAACTAATGTGTAATAAATATAAAAAAAGTGAAAAATACTCCAAACAAAAAGGTCATAATAAGTACATACATAAATAATGTGACCGAAAAATTGTAAATTTTTACAAAAAAACAATATAAACAAAATATCCCGGTCTGGCAACGCAATATTGCCGACTTTAAAATTTCCAAAATGATGAAAACAAAGAAGCAGCATAATAGCCACATTGAAATGGGTCAATCCAGCTGAACTGCAGAAATTCACACAAGCAAATATACGCACACATATACACGCGCACACATGCATATATAAACACATACAAGCACAGAGTGCATGTTTTAGCAAGTAGTAAGTTTGCTAAGTACATAGACAGCAGAGGCGCTTGCACAGAGCTTGCATTGGCCAAAAACTCAAATAGGAACAAAAACAAAAATAACAAAAAAAACAGCACAACAAATTGAAACGAAATTCCGCAGCAGCACAATAGGTCGTGAGCCCGCATTACTTTTCCGGTCATTGGTACTAGCTGCGCACACATACACACACACACACGAGCAAATTTACAGCAGCGCATATGGGTTGTGAAATAAAATACGAACATAACTGGATATGTTGCGGTCATGTCAGGCATTGGGCAACTGGCCAAAAATACTCTGCCACATGTTCGACCCATAACCGCCGCTACTATAGCCACCGGTAGCTAATCGTTTGCTGTTGTTATTACTGTTTTTTTCTCTGTTCGTCTATTCACAAAACATTGAGTCGCAAAGGATACTCGTATCTCCATGAAATTTCGAAAAAGGCGTGGCATCGCCCACTTCATAATATTTAATATCTGAGCAAAGCATAAATGTCGATCCACGACCACGCCTATTTTCATTAGATTTTACTTTTCACAAGTAGCTACAATAAAGGTATCGAAACTTAACAGAGATATGTGGCAACTCTAAGTAAAAATTTTCGAAATCGAATAATCCATTTTCTAATCACCAAATATCCTATATACTCGTAAACTGAGTGCTTGCGCTCACAGAAATAACGGCAATTCTCTGAACTATTTTACCGAAATTTATTGATCTTTAAGTTTCATATCAAAAATACATATATGAGATAGAAGGAGAAGGATCCAACTACTTTCTCTAATCAAACGACTTCAAAGTAACTGAAAAATTTAGTGCATCCGAAATTATTAGATCCTTACTTGATGTTTTTTTCTGTTACAATAAAGTACAATTGAAAATGTACAAACATAAGCAGGAGCATGAAATTTAGTGGCTGAAAATGAGTGAAATTACACTGCAGCGGCTAAATATGGCACCAACTCCACTAATGCCACATAAATGCTTCTTTTATTTTGGATTTCGAGAACTAGCTCACGCTATACATATGAGCATATATACGCACGTGTTTGTATAACGTTCTGTGGTAAAAGGCAATATTTTCATGGCACTAGCAGAGTTGTGTACGAAGTTTGTCTGAAATATTATTTGGGTTGCTTGTAGCCCTTGTACGTTTGGTTTTTGCAGTTGTACTTGTGGGTCCAAAAATTTATTTACTGGCAAGTCCATGCTTTCACACTCGGACAATGCATATGGCAGTAATGCAATATGAAATACGTTAATTATATTTGCGGCCTACTGGACTATCTGAAAGCTGAAATTTAAATTTCAGTTACTTGTATGGGGATGCCGAGATTTAAGGTCCTTTGTATGTCAAACATATATATTCATATACATATATACATATAGTGCGGTAAGATGAAGATATATTTACATATATTTAATGCAGAATCCAATATATTAAAGATAGGTCATTATTTGTCCAACCTTCACTCAAGATATTTCACATAAAATGTATTTCATCCCTTATTTGCAAGACTTTTAGACTTTTATTGCGCATTAGCTTAAAAATAAGGAGACTAAGGCATTAATTAAGAAATATACGTTAGTTCCAGAAAAAGTCAAAGGTCAAAATTATATGGTAGGGCAATTACAGAATGTGCCACGAACTCGAGTTCAAGATTTAATGCTTGTGTATCTAGTTCTAAATCATTCTTATAAAATATAATAAATATTCTTTTTTAATACACAAATCAACCCAAGAGAACATTGTGAAAGATCATAAGGTTAGGTTAGTTTAAGAGATCGATCCTAACAGAGAGCTCACTTGTCTAAACTATAACGCCGATCCTTTGTTAGACCTCTTAAAAAGTTGATAATATGCTGGTTCGCCAAAGATATGACTGCCGATATGTGATAACCTCAGTCTTGCAAAAGCTAGATAATGATATGATTCGACTTCAGCTTTTTCAACAAATTTGGAATCAGGAGTGTATATGAGAAACTATAGTAAGGGCTTCACAACTGAAGAAAGACATTTATGAAGAAGAAAATAGTTAGGGGTATGTGAAAGATATATGATGAAATGAGTGAGATATTATTCTTCGAGCCAAATGAGTCCCAAAATTTCAAAATAATGGAGTTTCAACTTTTCTAAAATCGGCTAAGGGACAGGTACGAATGTATTTGAAACCCATAAAAGCACACAAAAGATGTTAACAACACCAAATTCAGTTCTAAAATGTAAACTTTAATGATGATCTAGCTCCTTCACGAATTCCAGATTCTATAGAAGAAGTTGGAAATAAGACAAAGGATCACCAACAAAGATATGATAATATCACTGCACTACTTGGCCGGAACCGTTACATCTAAGATGATTGGTCTTCAAAATAGCACGGTCATTGACAAATGACCTTCGTATGGCAAATCTGAGGAGTTAAATATAGCTTACCACTATTAAAAGTAAAAACTTTGCTCGTATTTGGAAATTTACATACCTGAAAAGGAGAAAAAAATTTCATTAGTATATTTTTAGGCGTGATAACTAGTAAACTAGTATAGTAGACAACAATTGTTATTCAAATAAATTATCAATTTTAGTTATATAATACTATGTATAATATATACTTAAATCAAGACTTAAATAGGTAAAATAGTATGTTTGAACTCATAATAGATGAAAATAAAATTTCTTAACCCGCCGACCAAACAGTTGGGTTATATTGACCCATAAGTTTTCCTGCTACAAAGAAAGACCGAAAATATAGTTCAATTGATGGTTTTAGTAATACGTATCTCATATGCTGTATACGTGCCATAGTTTTTTTATAACAAGATAAGATTTCGAACTGAAAGAACCTCTCAGAGAGTTTTTGATTGGCTTAGTTTTTCTTCGATAAAGGCGAAAATGCAAGCTACAAAATATAAATGATGCTTGTCGTCCGGATACTAAAACAGCCAATCACATTAAATTTGTGTTTCGTCGATCCAGTCTTCGATAACTTTTATCCACGTTCTGGAAGCGCAATTGCCAAAAATATGAATAAAATAATGGAAATCATCGAGTCTGACCTTCATGTAAGTACTAATACGATTTCTCAGGCGCTAAACATTGTACCATAATCATTCCAAACCTCTCTATATGGATAAAAAAGAAGAAGACGATGTGTGATTGTCACTTGTGGTAAAGACATTACTCCATCAGTGTTAAACTTTTCTGGTTTCTCGGCGAAAAACTGCGACAAGTAATTTTCAAAAGCTTCTTTTGAATCCAACTTTATTCCGTAAAGGGGGTTCTGCATTGATCGAAACAAATGGTATTCCGATGATGCAAGCTCAGGGCTATATGGTGGATGTAACAAAACTTCCCAACCGAGCTCTCCCAGTTTTGCCGCGCCATCAAAGATGTATGTGATCAAACGTTGTTTTGATGGAAGAACCCCTTTCTGTTGATCAGTTCTGGGCGTTTTTTCGATTGCTTGCTTCAATCTCATCAGCTTGTTGATGGTAAAATGTAGAATCAATTGTTCGAACAGGCTGAAGCAGCTCATTGTGGATCATTCCTTTCCAATTCCACCAAACACTTAGCACAACCTTTTGAGGCTTCAATCCAGGCTTTGCGATCATTTATTGAGCTTCACCACATTTGGGCCATGATCTTTATCGCACATTATTGCCGTATTTGATCCACTTTTCGTCTCCTGTTACCGTTTGTTTCTGAAATGATTCGATTTCATTACGTTTCTGCAAAGAATAGCAGATGTTAATTCAGTCCATTACATTTTTCATACACAATTCATTTGTTACCCAAACATCAAGCTCCTTTTTGTTGCCAGCCTTTTTTAATTCCTGGTCAATATTTTCTAATAATTGCATCAACTTTTTCGACGATAGCTCGAACAGAGCGAGATGCATCTTTGACATTGAAATTTCCAGAACGAAAGCGTGTAACCTGTGTTACACGAACTGATACAGCATCGTCTCTGCAAACTTCACAAACTTCATTGGTGGTTTGCGTGGCATTCTTCGCTTTTTTATCCAAAAAATTCAAAATATAGCGCATTTCTTCATTATTTTCACTCATTTCTGAATAGCTGTAAATTTTTTTTCAACTTCCCCGAATTAATTTTTTTTTTTGTTGGATTTTTGGTTAAATGAAGCTTAAAATCTCACTCTTCTAACACTATATGGTATGACACAATGTGATTGGTAGCACTGGAGATACGGAAGCTGCAGTATATATTTCTGACCTAGGCAACACTAAGTGTTGCCAGGTGCAGTCTGACATTTCCATTGGAAAGTTTGACATTTTTTAACATAACATCACTCAGAACATTTTGTCATTTAATCGTGAATTGTTTTATTTACAGGGAATTAAAAAATTCATCTCGGCCAAAAAATGGAATTAACTCGTGAACATTTTCGTGCGATCATTTTTCACAACTTTAGACGTGTATTATCACGACAAGAGTGCATCGATGAACTAAAACCTTTGTATGGCTATGAAGCACCATCCTATAGAACTGTAAAAAACTGGTACAACGAATTGAATCGTGGCCGACGCTCGCTCAAACACGAATTCCGTGAAGGTCGTCCAAAAACAGCCGTTGTGCCACAACACATCGATGCCGTACGTGAACTGATAATGCAAGACCGTCATGTAGCATACCCTCAGATAGGGGCGTGCCTATACATTTCTCCCACCAGCATACATTCGATATTGCGAAAAACGAACAAGAGAAGACGAATCATTGTGCAGCATGACAATGCGAGCTCTCACACATCGGCTCAAACCAGCGCCTTTTGGAACGGCCAAAACGTCGAATTGATGGGTCCTCCGCCGTACAGCCCTGACTTGGCACCCAATGACTTCTTTTTATTCCCACACATCAAGAACATAATGCGCGGTCAACGATTTTCAACGCCAGAAGATGCTGTTGAAGCATTCAAAAACCATGTTTTGGAGGTGTCTCAATCAGAGTGGAAAAAGTGCTTCGAAAATTGGTTTGAGCGCATGCAAAAGTATATAGATCTTGATGGAGAATATTTTGAAAAACAATAAAACCATTTTCGTTGATAAATATTCTTATTTTCATTATTGGGCCAGAAATATATATAGCAACCGTACCAGGTGAATTCAGTCGAGGTCATAGATCACTCGGCCGATTGATCGTTGTTAGCCTTAGCTTAAAGACTCATCGCCAGTAGTGTTACGTTTCATGACTTCCTGATGGTCGGAAAGTGATGTTNGAATTGTTTTATTTACAGGGAATTAAAAAATTCATCTCGGCCAAAAAATGGAATTAACTCGTGAACATTTTCGTGCGATCATTTTTCACAACTTTCGAAGTGGATTATGACGACAAGAGTGCATCGATGAACTAAAATCTTTATAGCACTGTGAAAAACTGGTACAACGAATTCAATCGTGGCCGACGCTCGCTCAAAGACGAATTCCGTGAACTTCGTCCAAAAACAGCCGTTGTGTCAGAAAACATCGATGCCGTACGTGAACTGATAATGCAAGACCGTCATGTAATATACCTTCAGATAGAGGTATACCTATGCATTTCTCCCACCAGCATACATTCGATATTGCATGAACACCTGGCTCGTTGAATCCCGCACAATTTGACAATCGCTCGAAAAAATGCTCGTGTGGATTGCTGTAAAGAAATGCTGAAAAAATACGATCGCGGTGCTTCAAAAGACGTTTATAAGATCGGCACAGGTGACGAATCATGGATCTGTGCGTATGAGCCCGAAACAAAACAGCAAACGACCGTGTGGGTCTTCCAAGACGAGCCAAATACAACGAAAGTTGTTTGTGGAAGAAGCACTTCGAAGCAAATGGTCGCCTGTTTCTTCGGCAAAACTGGTCATGTGGCGACTGTTCCGCTTGAACAACGCAGGTTCTGACTGGTACACCACCATTTGTTTGCCTGAAATCTTCGGAAAAATTCGAAAAACAAACAAGAAAAAACGAATCGTTGTGCACCATGACAATGCGAGCTCTCAAAGCGCCTTTTTGACCGGCCAAAACGTCGACTGACTTCTTTTTATTCCCATACATCAAGAAAATAATGCGTGGTCAACGATTTTCGTCGCCAGAAGATGCTGTTGAAGCATTCAAAAACCATGTTTTGGAGGTGTCTCAAGGAGGTGGAAAAAGTGCTTCGAAAATTTGTTTGAGCGCATGCAAAAGTGTATAAATCTTGATGGAGAATATTTTGAAAAACAATAAAACCATTTTCGTTGATAAATGTTCCTATTTTCATTATTAGGCCAGAAATATATATAGCAGCCCTCGTATACGACTGCAACGACATATGTTGACCAAATACGAAAAGATTTTTTCGACTACCCAACATTTAAATGTGTTACACATTAGCTTTCATTATATAAGTAGAAGTAATCTTTTACTATTCGAAAATCATCTAATTTTTAGTTCTCAATTTTTATAAAGTGAAAATCATTTTTCTAAAAGTGCTAAAGATTTTGTTCAAATTCGAAACGAATTTCTACATTTACAAAATCTTTCGAGTATGTCAAACAAACACTGACAAAAGAATAGCCCACACATTTATCAGAGCATCAAAAGCAAAGTCATTGCGCCAAAAAGTGACCCACTCCTCACAATGTCAACGCAACGGGTTTAGCTAGAAAGTGCATACCATTGTCCGCCAATCTTGGCGTGGAAATTTCTGCAAGAGCGAGCAAAACTTTCGCTGTCATTGAAGGAGGCACGTCCACAAAAAGCACGCAGTTCCAACCTACAGCACTCTATTTAAGTGAGCTGCAGCTACAAAAACGCATATTTATGTAGGAATTAAATTGTTTGAGTACAACGACGAGTGAGTAAATACTTTTGTAGTAGTTATGAGTATTAAAATTAGCTATTCGAATGCTTGTTAGTTAAGTGGATTAAAGCTTTTCGCATTTTCCAGCTAAGCACTTAAAAGTCGCTCAGCGAATAAGAAAGTAAATGTGCCAACAACTTCACTTTGCCGTTAACGCGGCAAAAGTTTTGTGTCATTTGACATGCAAAGCTGTTACTGCTGCTGCCGCCGCCCAGCTGGGACGCCCACTTAGCGAATGCAACTCTGAACAGAGATTCTTCTTCTTCTTTCTAGTTTTTAGTTGTAAAGTAAATAAGAGTTGATGAGTGATAAGTAAGAGCTATAGGAAGGGCAGGGGGGTCGAAACTTCATTTGTTGAACACTACTTTTTGACAGCAGACAACGGTTTCTCTCTCGCTTCTACTCTCTTTCTCGTTTTAGCCGTCGCTAAGCGCTTTCAAGTTAATTTGGCAGATTTATGGCTTCGTCAGCCATAATAAGTTTGTGTATCTGTGTGTGTGCGTGTGAAATAGTGTGATTATGACTCTTGCTAATACCACCATTTGAGCCATCATCACTAGCTTCCCATGCTCCAGCAAGCACCAGTTGGCATCAGTGCCAATGTTCCTGTGGACACACATGACATGGGTATGTCAGTACGGACTGATCAACTGCGGTGGCTAATGGCCGGTCGCATGTTTAGTAGTAACCATTGTCGCCAATAGAAATTAATTTACAACTAAATTGTTTTCATACTCTCGCAACAAAGTTGCTAAAGAGGGTATTATAGTTTTGTTCACATAACGGTTGTTTGTAAGTGCTAAAACTAAAAGAGTCAGATATAGGGTTATATATACCAAAGTGATCAGGGTGACGAGTAGAGTTGAAATCCGGATGTCTGTCTGTCCGTCCATCCGTCTGTCCGTCCGTCCGTGCAAGCTGTAACTTGAGGAAAAATTGAGATATTGAGATGATGAAACTTGGTACACGTATTTCTTGGCTCCATAAGAAGGTTAAGTTCGAAGATGGGAAAAATCGGCCCACTGCCACGCCCCCAAATGGCGGAAATCGAGAACCTATAAAGTGTCATAACTAAGCCATAAATAAAGATATTAAAATGAAATTTGGCACAAAGGATCGCATTAGGGAGGTCCATATTTGGACGTAATTTTTTTGTACATATCTCGAAAACTACTATAGCTCTGTCAACCAAACTGTATAGAGTCGTTTCGTTTAGGCATTTCCATATACAGTTCAAAAATGGAAGAAATCGGATAATAACCACGCCCACCTTCCATACAAAGGTTATGTTKAAAATCACTAAAAGTGCGTTAACCGACTAAAAAAAAAACGTCAGAAACACTACACTTTACGGAAGAAATGTCAGAGGGAAGCTGCATAAAGGCTTTTTTTAAAAATTGGAAATGGGCGTGGCGTCGCCCACTTATGGACCAAAAGCCATATTTCAGCAAGTACTCCACCGATTTCAATGAAATTCGGTATATAATATTTTCTTAACACCCCGATGACATGTACCAAGTTTGGGTGAAATCGGTTCACAACCACGCCTGAAATCTCGGTTATCACTTTATCATGCGAGAGTATAAAATGTTCGGTGACACCCTTCCTTACTTGTTTGTATTGATTTTTGCCACAGACAAGCAACTAAATGGATCGCTTAATGGGTTATTATATGTTTTTTACGTAGATTCCCAGTTGATTATGAGTTTAAGTCACCAGTTGGAAAAATTAAACGTTTTTCTAACAACCTTCGTTAGATCGAGAAACCGTCAGGTAATGTCAAAAGTCAGGTACCGGGTAAACAATAGAGTATCTCTTATATATTTTTCTCTCATAAGCAAGGCAACGCTTTAAGCATTTGCCGGCCTCACCGTATGAGACACTGGAAGAGGTATCGTTACGGTGGGACTAAAGATTCTGAAATTCGAGCTAAGCACGACTTCGCATGGACTTTGTATCGAAACTCCATGCGGTATCACAAAGGACCACAACTGGTCTATGCGTGGCTTATGAGCCTACCAGAAAACCTAAGCTAAGCTTTAGAAGGATGATAGATCCATGTGTGTGATCATGGGCGTGAGGAAAGTTCTCTGAGCGCCATTCACTTGGAAGTGGCTGGAAACGATTCTTTTACATATGGCTTCAGCAGCTCACGACTTCCGGCCTTCTTCCGCGGCGTATAACGCATTCGATGGAACGATGAGCTGTATGAGTTATACGACGTTCGAATGGACGAAAACTCCGCAGATCTGAAAGTATTTGACGCAGTGCCCGCCGGGGTATGCAGAGAAAGCGGAAGACTTCCATTTCGTTGTAGCGACCTGGTTGCACTTGGTATCTCGCATTGGCGTCAAATTGTGAAAAGAAGAAAAGATTGGCGCGCTAGTGTAAATTCGGCTTTAACCGCGTAAGCTTGATCTACGCCAATAAATAAGAAGAAGAAGAAGAAGAAAAAGCTTTAGAAGCACGGGAAGGTCGATTTGTCATATAAGATCAATCCGTTAAGTAATTATATGTACAAATAAATAAACAAAAAGCCAGAACTACTAACTGTAGTGCTTGCCTCGAAAGCCCCTTCCTTACACACACAAAACAGTTCGAGCGGATTATTGCATGTTTTGTTGCCAACAGTATTTGGACTGCCAACTGCGTGCTGGCGTTATGCTAATACGCGCACCATATCTGTCGGCGGTGGCCTGTCGCGGCTGTCACCCGCTTAAATTGTCAGCGCTTTGACGTATCGATGACAGCATTTCGGTTTCGATTTTCCGCGTGCGACGAACTAATCGCAAACATCAAACTGCTGATTTTGTCGTTGTTGTAGCAATACATCACATAGTGGACCCATAAATATATTACGATATTAATTTCGTAGGCTTGGGTATATTTATTGTATAATATTTATAGAAAATTGTACTTGCAGAAAAAAGTAGACATTTCTTTGTGGATTTACTGTCATAAGCGTAAATATTTTCTTTGACTTGTGAGCATGAAATTTGATATGTGCGACACAAGTAGTGCAATAATGCTAAAAATATGTAAAAAAAAGAAGGTATAAACATAATAACATGAATTGAACCAAATTTAGATAGTCACCAACATAATCGGCTTATGTGTTTCCAATAAAATAGGTAATGCTTTTTAATTTATAAGTTTCAGTTAATTAAGGTAGATGAGGTAGATGCCGGCTAAGCAGTCGCTAAAGGTGCTAATCCTAGTGGTTGCCGGCTATCATTTCACTAAGTACATGCTGTTCCTTAAGTTTTGCAGAGTGGCGAATCGAACAACTGTGAATTATATCAGCTAATTCACAGAGACCAGCATAATCAAATAGAGGTAAAAAGTAAGAGTTAATACTACTTATACGAGACACATACGTAACATATAGCAAATTCGTACAATAAGCTATCAAAATCGGATTTTCGAAAAAAAAATATGATTTTGGTAGTAACCTCAATTTCAAAAATAGAATCATAATTTTCTATTTTTGGACTCTAACTTCAAAAAAAGACACGTCTACTTTTTAATTATGACTCAACCTCTCAAAAAAATGTATTTTGGTTTATTACCCAGTCGATTGCACCAGTGTTTATTACTACCCTAACTTACAATCCAAAAACTAATTTACAGTTTCAAAGTGTGATGTAGTGTGGTATCATTTAAAATTCCTCTTCCAATTAATGAGGAAGAGATTCCCAAAACTTGTTGGGGACATTGAAGCTAAGTGGAAAATTTACCTGGAACGAATGGACGAAGGAGGATTAAGGGGTTATATACAGTTAGGATTTTCAAAAAATCGATTCTTTTTTTTTTTTGCATTTTCTTAATGTATATATATATATACACACAAAATTTCACGTCGATCCGACGAATATTTTCGAAGTTATAGACACATTAGTGAAAAAAATTAACTACATGTAAAGAGCTTTCAAAACTTTAAACTCGTTTTTCTCGAAACGGTGTTTTCAGGTGAGCAAGATTTCTCCGAACCGCTGTACCGATCGATCTGAAATTTTTACACAAGCTTCTTAACTATATTTTTTAGCAATTAATCGAAGGATTTCCCCAATTTCTTATTTTTATAAACAATTAAAGACCCGAATTTTGGTCGAAAATCGAACATTTTGCTTTGAGTTGAGTTTGTTTTTGCTAATTCCTTCGATCAATAAACAGATTATCTATCATATTAATGAAATTCATTTGGCTTTTTCCATTTTAGATGATCCTGTCCAGAGATATCGTGCTCACCGCAAGAGTCCTTTTTTTGCGGACATCTACAAAATTGGCAATATCAACGTTCCTGATAATTGTTTTTGGCAATAAAAAATATTTGAATATAGTTTAAGGTTGTCATAATATACATGCCAAGTTTCAAATCAATAAACCAAATAGTTTGCTTAGAAAAAATTCTTGAAAAATGCCTTTTTTTAATTGCAATGAAGATACTACTGTATAGAATTAGAAAGCTAGAGTATAGAGGAAAATTCAGGAAAATTGAGCGAGATACCTTCATGTAACAACAAATATAAGCAAGTAAAGAAAGTGGAATAAAAAGTAATATCTGGAAAAAAAATATAAATTTTGGAGGCTGTTACTTGATTTGTACTCAGTTTGGCTCACCATTTCATATTGAATAGACTTACTCTGGAACAATTTTTGTAAACACCATCATGATATTCTCAAAATATCTCTGTTTGGTGTGCTCTATAGATGGGGGATATGGGCCAATGAATATTTCTACAAAAATAAAACCGGTTATGAAGTTACAGTGAATAGAGAACGCTATAGAGCCGTGATCAATGACTTTTTCATGCCTGAACTGAAAGATTAAATGTGGACAATTTTGTTTCCAATAAGATGGTGCAGCCAACGAAACAATAAATCTTTGCAGAAAATGGTGGTGGCCCAAAAGTGGGTGAAAATTGGGTGTGTCGGCTGGAATTCTTTCGACCCGGTTGCAGCGGTCACTTGCTCGATATCAATTTTAAAACACAGTGATAAACCTTTATCTTTATAATAGGGATAAATGCTTGACCTTAACATTAGGTTAGGTGGCGGGGAAATCGCACTTAGGCTATTGTCTTCAATGCTTTGTGAAGTCAAATGAAAAACTCCTATGACCAGATATTAGCTATCGGCGTTGAATCTCCCGAAGCTGACACAAGTCTGGTAAGGGGCTGTATGTCTATTTTTGGTTTATCACCTGGATACATTCGAGAAGAAAGTGTTGAGATATTTCTATCTCATCTTTTTCCAAACAGCTGACGCAGCTAGAATCCGGTAAGATGCTCACTCATACTTTATGAATTCCGATGGGACATTGTCCAGTTAAATTCTTATAACCACCAAAATATGATTCTTCCTAAAAACGACCGCCCTGCTGGTAGTTGACCAGTGCTTGCTCAGGTGATCTGAAGCCCAGCGGTCTACCACCAAACCACAGGCCACCAACGAAGCTCTTACCCATTTCCATTCTGCAGTTGTTGAGACTGAGGTACCTGTCCTAGCAAGCTCATCAAGAATATCACTGTGGCTAGGCACTAAACTAGTCTAATCCTAAAGTAACTTCATGTTAAAGATAAGAAGTCTAGACAACTCTCCACTATTCTTGCGCGCATAACCAGCGAAGTATCGCAGTTAATAGTCACCACTCTGAAGGAGACTGCGCTCTAGTGTAGTAGATCTACTACTACCTTTGTAGGATGACTCTGCCGTGGTCAAGAAGTCTAAACCTGGATTAGCTGGTAAGCTCCCGACAATGTATCCCGCAAGATTTGATTCATCCATGAAAAAGGATCTTAAGAAACTCTGATGAGAATGGGACCAAGACTTGAAAGTAGGCCTTTGCACTCATTCACTCATTTTATAATTAAATTTTTGTCAGACCCCTGAGCCCAAGTGGTATTATCAATGGCTATGCCATCAAATAGCTTGCCTTCCATAACTGCGTGGCATTGCGTGTTGGGCGTCGTCGTTGGCTCGAGCAGTCGTCGACACTTCATTGCACCGCTTTAATTGCACTTTTCCATGAATACTTACACACACACACACACACACACACCCAGAAACACGCACTTAATCGCAAACACTATGAAACAAAACAATCTCATTTTGAGCGCATTTTTCACTTCCGTTTGCATTTACCAATTACTTTTCGCTTGTTGTTTCTTTTTATTTCTTTTGTTTTGTTTTTTTTTTTTTTTTGTTTTATGTTCGGCAATTGTTCGTTGGAGTGTCGCGTTCAGACTTAATTTTATAAATTGCAGCCGTTTATCGTTTGTTTGGGTGGTCGCGTCAACCGAAATGCGAGCCACAGGCACGCGATACGCTTTTTCATAGTGCACTTTGTTGTTGCTTTGTAGCTAACCTCCTTCTTGGCCCAGCAATGCGGTGCGGTGAATGTTGAAGGTGACCAGAAGTAGGGCAGAAGAGAGGGGGGTGCATAACTGCTGCACTACTTTTGGTGTTTTGGGTATTGAAGGCGAGCGCTTTTCCGACGCCTCCTTCAGCTTGCACTTTCATTAACACACACACATACAAACATAAATACACACACATATATATATACAAACATAGAAATAACTAACTGTTTGTTATTTTCGTTTCGACTGCAAATGGTGTTAAGGCTAATGGATCGCAGCGCCGCCGTCGCCAAACCGAAAAGCGAAAGGCGGCTGAGGGTTGAGACGTCACAAGGTGCGGTTATTCGGCGGTGTTGGTGAATTCCTTTAATTGTTTTCATAATTAACTGCGGCCATTCCAATTTACGAGTCAAGTTTCATCGTGCTTGTTGCAGCAAATGCAAAGAAGAAAACAAAAAAACGAGTACAGTTAGTTTGCCGGCTGACCAGAAATGAAAAGTGGGGGCAAAGGTGTGGTTCTGTGGTGGAAGTGGTGAAACAAAAACTATTTGAGTACTCGTTGTAGGCAATTTATGCATTTCAGTTGATTGTATAAGGGATAATACACACATATATAACGGTTAATATTGCCAACACACATTTTATTGCTAATTAGTGTATTAATTTAGTTGGTGTGAGTAATTGACGAAAGTAGTTTCGCAGGTAATTTTGATAAACGCACTTTTTTGATAGTTTGGCTTGGTTATTTATGGCCGGCTTAGGTCAATTTATAGCCTTTGGACGGGCTATAAAAGTAAATTTGAGTTATGTAATAGTGAAAAGTGTCCAGCTAAATTTTGTATGACCTCAACTGTATTTATTATTTATAAATCCGTATTAGAACCACTAATGCTGAAGATTTTTCACATTCCATTAAATTATGTCTCACTAAATTTTTCTCAACTTAATGTTCGTTATTTCAAAATTTGTTATTTCTGATATAAGATTGCGAATATTTGAGCCTTGGACGTATTAAAAATTAGCGAGGAGCCTAAGCCTATTATCAGGATAATATTGGTTTCTTCTTGGTTATATCCACAATATAATTTACGCACCTTTTAGTTGGTTGAAAAGGTGGTGGAAGTGGTAGATTAGGTTAGGTTAATCTATTAGGCCAAGGACTCACGCATAGAATTAGTCCTTTGCGATACCAGATGGAGTTCAGTTACTAGGTCCATGAGTAGTAATCATTTTTAAGATACCTGTGCTTAACGGGAATTTTAACAGACTCTATGGTTTCACTATAGATACCTGCTCCAGTGTATCATAACGTGGGGACCCAGATGCTTACAGCGTAGTCTTGTCAATGCGGGACAAGTGCACTAGAGAGACTCCATTATTTCTCTGGTACATTGCTCTAGACATTTTCTGCAGTTCTCTCGATCTGTCAGCTCCATTTTGCGGTCGTGTGTCGTCACCAGACTGTGACCAATTAGCATTCCGATCATGTTCTTATAGTATCTTCTCCTGCGTGTCAATAAGAATTTTGCACATGACTTTTACAGTTTTGCACCCAGGTACCTCGTTCAATCGGGTTTTAATTACCTTGCCTTGCTATCTACTGTCCACATCCTCGTATAGACATAGGCTTGCCACTGTTTGTCATGTTTTCAAATGTTAGCTGTACACCATTCTTGGCTGGTCCACTATTTCATTGGTCTCGATGTCTTTATGGCCTACCACCCAGTAGAAGTAAAGTTGCTTGCTTCTGGCAACACTTTCTACTGTTGCCCTGTTTCTCGAGACACTTCTGGCCGATATGCGATACGAGGTTATTGCCTTGATTGCTACTTGGCTGTCTACGTAGATGTTGCTTTTGGAATTACCTACAGCTGCAGTGGAGACTTTCACAAGAGCAAAGATCTCAGCTTGAAATATACTGCAGTGGTCCGGCATCGTTAAAGGGATTCCTTATGCCTAACTCTGGACAAAATATCGCCGCACGGATGGATTTAGTAAAAAGCCTGATTTATTCACCCAACAGCCCAATGCTTTGGGGAACGTGAAGTGTATCTCATTCGGCTAAAAGATCATCCGTCACATCAAGCCCGGTCTTCTTTTCCAATTTTGTATTTATGAGATTTGAAGATCAGGTGCGCTAAGATGAATCCAACAATATTACTCAGTTTAATTTTACCTAGAAGCGCTGTGTTGCCTGTTTTCCAAAACCAAAGGTGTTCCTCTAAGGTCCATTGCATCTTTCAAAGAAGCTTAGGAAAATTAAGTTCCTGGTTGCCCCCGAGCTAGCCAACTCATCTGACTTTTCGTTCTATTTCTATATTATTGGGAACCCGATTATATCGAACGAGTTACCTACTGCTATCGACCTTCTTGTACTATATACCTTAACGCAGTGAGTCTTAGATTAGCACTACGGATAGCTCAGCGCTAATTAGCTTGGCACCTTCAGTTTGTCCACAAAAAACTAAATTGTAGTCATGTACATTACTACAGGAGAAGTGCGCTTATTTTCCTAGTTCACCATTTGTTTCATCTGGTAAAATGTAGAATTTGCCTTAGGTACTATCGATCACAGAGCCATTGGTCCAAACTTCTCTACTGAGGAATGAAAACGTTGCGTTTCATCTAACTTTAATAGCCTTTAGATCGAAATTGTGGTGTGCATAGGAGTGATATGATGGATCTATCTTGAATATATTTATTTCAAAAGTAAAAGCACAGTTGAAGCAAAAACTGACGAGTTTGCGAAAACTGCCCAAAGAAAATCAATCATCAAAGACTGGTATGCTAAGTTTTGGCGTGGTGAGAAAAGCACCGAAGACGGTAAACGTAGTGGATGTCTAAAAGAGGTCGTTACCAACGAAATCATTAAAAAAGTCCACAAAATAATTTTGGATGACCGTAAAGTGAAGTTGTTTCAGATATCAGGAACAGTGTTTGGAGATATTCAAATGTACTAAACACGAGTTTTTTGCATTGATATATTATATGACAACGCATGAAATTATTCACAACGAAGTCCAATCCACAGTCATCCTAGTGGGCTGCACGCCATTAATCCACCAATATGTAGAGAAGCGCTACAGTCGGCTGGCAAAGTTTTGGCGTCTGTATTTGAAGATTGTAGAATAATTTGTATCGACTACCTTGAGACCAGAGACTATTACATCGTTATTCGATCGTTTGAAGGACGAAATCGCCGAATAACGGCCGTATTTGAAGCAAAGGTAAGGCAATGGACTGTGTCGCAAGTTAGTGGCAACGATTGCAAAAATTCCTGAAATGTGCTTTCAAGCATCCACCGTATTCTAAATATCTGACCCCTAGCGACTAATACCTGTTCTGAGATCTCAAAGGAATGCTGGCTGAGAAGAAATTTTGCGTCGAATGAAGAGGTGAACGCCGCAACTGAGGCATATCTTGAAGCAAAGCATTTATAATGTTATACAATGTATTATCCGAATCTCAAATATTACATAGATATATGATCAATGCGATTATTCTCACTGAAGCGCTTTATTAGCAAACTTGCGAGTTTAAACCAAAAACCTAAATATTACCCGCCGATCTATGTATCCACACAATGCACAACATTCAAGTTCAAGGCAATGTTGTAAATCTTATTGACTCACCAACACATACGCCACACTTTACGACGCCTCACCATAAGATCCAGCAATCAAGCGGAATGACGACGCTATCTCGCCAGTCAACTGTCAAAAGCAGCAATGAGAGGCGCTAAAATGAATGACTCGATGAATGAAAGATTACACAAAGAGCCGCGAGAAACAAGCGCAAAACACACAAACAGAAGTAAGAACAAAAATAACATACTGGAGCGATGGCACTGGGCAAAAGCAAAATAAACACACCGATACAAGCAAACAAGTGGATGATGACGCTGCTCGACATGAATTTCAATGTTCCGTCATGCAGGGCGCTGCAAATGGCTGGACAGAGGTGTGTCGTTGCAAGTGTGACTACATCAACACGACCCCATCCCCATACACCAAAGCAATAGTCACACGCGCACATATACACTTATACCTGAGTAAGCACACACTTCGCAATGCGTAAATAAATAAATAAATGCGAATAAGCAAGATAGTTGCAAACACCCGCGCCGCATATGACATGCAACATTGAAAGACTGCAGCATGAACACGTCCATGCCCCACTTTGCCAGCACGTGCACATAAATATGAAAAATGCGAGCGCATATAAATGTGCAGGAGCGCCATTTCCGCCAATATCCAACACACACAAACATAAGCGCACAAGCACACAAAACAAAAACATAAAAAACATGCAACGTGCTGCACCTTCGAGTAAGGCACCCTCGCCCTCGCGTTGCGTGCCATCCAACAGCACACAAGCAGACAATCTTTGGTGGCAGCCACAGCAGCGTCGCAATAAATTCATAAAGTCGGCAAAAGTTGAAGGCGAAGGTGGTGGCACGTCGGGCGTGTACGAGTGGGCGGCAACTGGTGCATGCGTGCCACAAAGCCGAAAAAGTATTTTTTCCCCTTGCTAGAGCCCAAAATTTGCTATCATGCGCTTTGCTGCAGCGAAAACTCCAGGAACCCACGCAATTTCCGCGAGCCACCTGCGTCTTCACATGTGTGGGTCAATGTATTTCCGCCTGCTTGTAGCTAACTATTTGTGTGAAGGCGTGTTGCTTGTTGTTAAGCTCGCTTTAACGCCTTTCCAACGACCATTTCTACATTTTTGTAATAATAATATTTACATGTTTACAACATTCTTTGTGGTTGTTGGTCAATGACTCTTTTTTTTATAACCTGAAATGAGTATATTAAGTTAGTAACATCCACAAAGATGAACCGCTATAAAATATACATACATATAAATGACAATTGTGACGATCTGTGTATAGTTTGCTATGTCCGTCGGTCCATCATTCTGTCTATATATAGTATACGCGAACTAGGTCTAGTCTTTAAGATATAGTTCTGAAACTTTGCACAAGCTCTTATCTCTTCAAACAACCTACCATTTTTCGAAATCTTCGATATCGGAATGCTATAGCGTTTAGCTGTCATACAAACTGAACGATCGGTATCAATTGCTTGTATGAAAAACTTTTTTCATTTGACGCGGTATCTTCACGAAATTTGTCATAGATTATCCTTTAAGACGACGGTGCAATATGCGAAGAATTTGTTCAGATCGCAACACTTTACGATATAGCCCCCGTACAAACTGACCAATCAAAATCAAGTTCTTGTATGGAAAGCTGTTTTATGTGACAAGATATCTTCACAAAATTTGGTATACATTATTGCATAAGGCAAAACTATAGCCATCGAACATATTGTTCGAATCGGATCACTATAGCATATAACTGCCATATAAACTAATAAATAAAAATCAAGTTAAAAGTATTTTTATACATTTTTATGCCACATAAGATGCACTTGTGAACGGTATAAAAGCTTCTTTTAAAGTTTTTTCTTTTGGTTTTTACATCTTTTTACATAATTTTTAAGCGTTTTAGTGGATTTTGCTTAACCCTTTACACTACCTTTCACTTTTTATACAATTTTTATATTTCTCTTGTTTCTATGTCTCAAACTTTGTATGTGTGGGTGTGTGACCGGATGCACTTTTGATTTACGACTTTTGTTGCTGTTGTTATTGCACTTTTGTTTCCGAGCAGCCGTGCAACTGGGGTACAGCGCTTGGCAGCAAACTATGAATGCATAAACTGTGTTAAAGTTTAATCTATTGCCACTTATCACACGTGCACATAACGTAGCATGGTACATAACAAAGAAATTTCAACTTTTTTGCAACAATGCACACATATTTATACATACATATACATACTAATATACGTCCTCTATATTTATACATATGTATATGTGCGACCGCAGTTATGCAAAACATGAATCGTGACAGGTAGAAAATAAGAGTTTATATTTTTAGCTTCTCGTTTGAGCAAACTTCTGCAGTTTACCAGTATCCAAAAGGCATAACGGTAAAATTTGATTTTCAAACTTCGATAGCGCTCATAAAAGTATCTATAAAATTATGTTTAACGGTTGCGAAAGTTTTTCTATTACATGCATCTATACGCCAAATTTACGCTTGGCGCCAAAATGTAGGCAACACTTTATAATATCGTTTCTTTACTCTATACAAACCACTTTTCTGAGCAACAAAACCGTCGAAACACGAAACAACAGCATAATTTCGATATCGTCGACGAAACATGGTTCCACCGATACATATCAGAGACTAATGTTGAAAGAACTAGAGTCGAAACAATCAGAGACCAGAGATTTCTGCGGCAAACTTGCTGTCCTATCGTCCGAAAGATGATAACCACCGTTTTACCGAATTAATTGCGGTGTGATCTGCATCAATCACCTGTTATGTGGGATGTTAAATAGTCACAAAATTCTACTATGTTGAATTCGATACCACACTGCGAGAAAAAATGGTCGATTTAATTAAAAAAAATTATCATCCTCAATAATGGCCCTCGACACTTCCAAATTTGTTGAATTGGTGCACGAACTACTGCTCATCCACCAAATTCTACAGATTTGGTCCTGTGTGACTATTTTTTGTTTTCAAACTTGAAGAAGTCACTCATAAAATAGTCATATGATCGAACTGATCGCCAAGTTGGTCTATAATAGGTAGATACATTGGGGATTTACAGTAAACGACTATGTTGAGAAACAAATCGTCACTTTTGATAACTTTCGTTTCTCTAGCAGTTATTTGTACTATATAGGTGAAACCACATGGACCGTATAACGGCACTTCAGGACTTTCGATATCACCATCAACCAGACGACAACCATATGCAGGAACGTGCAATCTACTAGAGTGCACAAGGACTATTTTTCGCGTTTCTCCGCCATTGTTTATTAATAATAAAAAAAAGAGTCTTCTTAAGAACTAATTTCTTAACTTAACTTAATTTTGTAGTCTAAACATAAATGCGATTTTCGGCTCAGATTCACTTTTGTAACAGTAAGTCAACTAAAAGACAAAGTCCCCAAGCACAGAAAAGCAAAAAATAAAAGTGCTCAAAAAGTACCTGCCCTTCTAATTAGAGTTAATATCGAAGTCATGCGTAGCTTAAAAATCGAACTCACTAAAAACCAAAAATTTCTTTTTTCAATCATAATGCTGATCCCATCCACCATGCTTAATGATTTCCGCACAACAAAGCCAATTCGATAGCAACAAAGCGCAACTTCCCCGATAAAAGAGCAGAAAAAAACTCAAAATTATTTGTGTTCAACTTTCGCTGCCAATTTCGTATTCGAACTCGAGCTAAAACTTTTGCCGTGCTGATTCGAACATTTGCTGCTACACTTTCGCTTCTTGTACCTAATCAAAAATGTACTCAAATCCCCAAAGTATTGACTGACCTTCGTTGCGTTGCCAATCAAATGTTGCAGCAGGAACAAAATCAAGACAAAAACAAAAGTAAAAATAAAATTTGAAAAAAAAACCGAATTAGAAATGAAAAGTTAAGGCGAGGGAAAGAAGAAAGCAAAATATTTCGCCGTTTTTTTCAAAAGGTAGCGCACTCATTATTGTTCAGCATTATTTTTCAAATATTTTCGAGTGTATGTATGTGTGAGTTAGTGGATATTAGCCAACAAGCGCATTGTCTCAGCATAATTAGAGAGAAGAGTTCAAAATTATAACTTTTTTGTTGCATTTTTCACTACTCTTCCACGCTTTCGCTTTCATTGTTGAGAGAGAGTGGACGAGTGGAACTTTGTTTTTAATTAAAATTTTCTTGTAAATATGTAAATGTTATAATATTTATGTGCATTTTCAGCGAGGAGTTGCAGCTCGTGCTTGTGAGTAAATGAATAAATAAAATTCTACGACCTAAATCGCCGCTAATTTGCCTATTGGATTTGTTGGCTTCTATTTTACTTTCTATTTTCTCTTATTTTTTATTTTTTTATTTCCTATTTTGCTTTTCCTCTGTCTGGGAATTTCGCGCTAATTTGCGAAGTGCGGGCTGCCGACTCTCGACTACGGCAATGAGAGATTTAAATTCAATGATTGAGTGCTTAAATGGCGGGTGGTCGCGGCTGTGGCTGCCGCTGTTGACTGCCGCTGTTGGCTGCCTGCATTGCACAGCCATCGATTCTATTTAATTGTGGCAAGTCTGTTGGCCGAATTCCGTGCGCAGCTAATGAACTGTGGGTATTTAGTTAATGCCGGAATTGCTGAGGTGGTAATGGACACTAAACAAAAAAGTGATTTGCCGCCAGTTGGTAAAGC
This sequence comes from Bactrocera latifrons, assembly GCF_001853355.1. Classification (NCBI taxonomy): domain Eukaryota; kingdom Metazoa; phylum Arthropoda; class Insecta; order Diptera; family Tephritidae; genus Bactrocera; species Bactrocera latifrons. Next base: position 251,452 of record NW_017537112.1, on the reverse strand, counting down.
GGCTTAAAGTGCAGCGTGTGCAAAATAAAAATGCAAAAAATCACACTGCAGGATAGATAAGATATTCAATAGAATTGCGTTTAGTATATTTAATGGCAAAAGTTTTTGTTCCTGCCAGTAGTATTTTTATACACTTCTTCAAAATGACCACCTGATCAAAATTGACTCGGACTGGTCCTTTTAAACCCATGCATAAACTGACTTCATAAAAATTTTCCGAGAATGGTACTTTATGAGAAACGCAAGTAGTTTAGTATGAGTAGCACAAAAAATTCAGTAAAAGTCGTGAAGCCATCGAAAGCTTTACTCAGAATAGCGATAACAGCGAAAAAGTTATAAAAACAGAGCTTTAAACTCGTCGAACTGGCTTTAAAGCGATAATGGATTATCGTTAATAGAAAAACTCAGGGAATCAATAATCGTACTGCAGAAAGCTTAATATTCGCAAAAAAGATGCTTGAGAGCCCTTCATATACCAAATGGATCAATACTGGCGACGAGATGTGAATTAAGAATATAACGTCGAAACTGTCCAACAAGCGAATGGCGCTCCAAACCCCATCCCATTCGAAGCTGCTTCTAGCAGTTTTCTAATAAATTTTAGACATAAAAACCAAAATATAAAGAAATGTGTTCTTTGTTCGTCTTCTTTACAACTTAGTTAAGGTATGTAAGGCCACTGTGGACTAATATGCTTTGCGCCAAAATGTAGGCAACGTTTTTTATATGAATTGGTTTCCGAACCATAAATTTAAGGAATATATTTTATCAACTTTAACTCTTTCCCTTTGTATTATATCGCTCTCGATCATAAGAATATTTCAGGAAATAAACAGAAATTGACAGATACATGTTTGGTCAAGTTATTTTGGTGATATTTACCTTTAAACTATTATTATTTAATATTTTTTATATTTTTCATGCATTTCAAATTTTTATACATTTTCCCGTAATTTTTGTTATTAAACCATAAATATATGTTATGTATGAGTTGACATATAAGATGTATGCACTTTAAATTCCAAATAGCATGGAGTTTGCATGTGTTTAAAGTTCTCATCCCCCGTCCTTAACATACACACCGCACTAGCATACCACATCGACTCAGACTCACAACACTGATACTCAATATTCACCACACTCATCATATCACCACTTACAGTTCAAATTATACACTACTCCCGAAAGTACCATACATCGACACTCACCCACAACTTCACAACCACACTGAAGTGTAAATTTTTGCATAAAATACAATTTTTTTAAACGTCATTTTTTTCAAAAATCACACTTTTAACTACTCCGTCGAACATTACCTGTGTTCATCTAAGTAATAATTTTTCTTCTTCTTTGAGATAAATTTAAGCAGAAACAATTTCCTCAACGCCAAACGAATTTTTTCGGAGGTCCTTCTGGAGATCGGATACAGAATCAAGGGAATCCAATAATTTTCAAAATTAATCTTTGAATATTAAAATACAGCGTCTATCAATAAGGATGACGTGATTTTGACAGCTCGCAACCTCCATTGCATATTCGCGTTCTCCGAACCATGGAAAACTTTCAACGAACTAACATATTCTCAAATGAAGTCGTCGTGCATTTTGATAGACCTTTTACACCCAAGTCTGTATTTTTTTTTTTAATTATTTGTTACTGAAATATCTCTCCAATAAAAAGTTCACAAAATAGCAAGTTTTTTCTTACTTCCAAGTGGTTATATTTCCATGATTATAAAATACATCTCCATGAAAATCCTGTAAAACGTTATGTTGAAAAATATATATATATTGATCGCTAAATACAAATTCTAACTGAGCTTACTAAATAGCTATCAACTATTGGTAGACTGACTTTACTGTCACTTGGGAGTCGGATTTTATTGAGAAATTTAAGAGTATATAGAGAGATATAACGAGATATAACAGAATTGGCATTTCGTTTGAAATGCTACCAAAGCTTCGAACCACATCGTCTTGTCTTAAACCATTTTCCAATTAACATCATTTTCAGCTTTTAGCTATTATAGTTTTCTCAAGCACATAAATCAATAACTTTTAGTTTTTATTTTCATTTTAATAAACATCTGTGAGCCAACGCAATACTTTTTCAAATTCATTCTCAAAGAAAATATTCATTACAGATATAAAACAAGAACAAAAAGTACATAAAAAATTACTAAAATTATTGAAAAAAACAATTAAGTGAGCCACATATTCTACTCACACGCTTACACAATTTCATTATACTAAAACTTACGTAGCTATAAGAGCAAGCAAGCGCAACTATGCTTGCGTTGGCCACTATAACAAATATATTAATGCCAAAATTACTAAAAAAAAAAACCGAAACTAAGCGCAAAAGAAAACAAATGCAAACAATTACTTTTGTGAGGAGCAATCTGGCAATATTTCAACACGCCGAACGGCACACGCAAGTTATAAAAGTATCATTATGCAATGCGTGAGGCGGAGGCGGTCACGTGGGACGAACGGGGCGTATGAGTAAAATTAAGTTGCTTTGGAGCTAAATTTCGTTAATTATACAACAACAGAATAAATTATAGTTTTTGTATAAAATTTTGAATAGACTGAAGGTATTTGTTACAAAAAATTTCGAAATTTCGTCATCATGGTCAAACACATAAAAATAAATAAAACATATATGTATATCACAGAGACACAAGTAAATTTAATAAATTACATTAAGTGGAATTTATTATACACATGGATATAAAATACACAAACAGCCTCCACGCAGAGCATCAAATTGTTTTAATTTCTATTTCGCTGGCCTCCACTAGCGCCTCACTCCCTTCTCTGTGTCTCAACATATTCTCTCTCTATACCCAAACTCATCGTTTATTTTCCATCCATCATCGCAGCGAAGTTCATCAACGGCATTTCTGCGATTATATTAAGCTCTTACGCGCTTGTGTGTGTGTGTGTGAGCGCGTAATTAATGCCTAAACACATGTTCTTGTCCAACAGGCTGAGCGTGTAATTCACGCGGCGCGGCCAAAGTCGCGTCGCCTTCCACACGCTTCGTCTGTTATCTGGAATTTTGCCATTTAGTGAATTGGTGTCTGTCCGACAACGGCAGTCTTGGGAGCTACTCCAATTGTGGCCGCCCATTTGTGGCTTCGCTCGCCATGCGCACACGAACATACGCACACATAGGCACACGTGCTTTCAAGCAGAGGAGATTAGTTTAGCTGGCGCACAAACGTCGAGTAAGCCAATTGATGGCCCACCCGTGTCTGGCATGGAAATTAGGTTATACTGATAATGACGCGAAATGTTTAGACGCGGCGCGCGCGTTCTCTTCCATCACTGTAATCTACATTAATTGAATAAGAATATTTGTTCATTTAGTCCCCGGTGCTTTGGTTTGTGTTTTTTTTTTTATTTATTATTTATTTATTTATTTATTTATTTTTTTTTTTTTTTTTGTTGAATATAAAGTATATTTATATTGATTTTTCGAAGTTCTATTTCTTCTAATATAACATAAATTCTATATCCATAGTAAATATAATTCATATGAACATATGTATATCGGAAAGTAGATACTAATAAAAAATGAGCAAAAATAATTTTTGCTTCTTTTTTATAATAACGCAACTTTTCTTTTTCTTGACTTTCCTTTCGCTCACTTCCTCAATCTTTCTCACTATCTACCTCTTGCACTTTCTTCTCCATCTCCCTATCTCTCTTTCTCTCTCTCTCCCTTTTTCACTACTTCCACCTTTTCGTCCTTTATATCACCCTCATTCATTTCCTCTCCCTCTCTATTTATCCATATATTTCTCTATTTTCTCTCCATTTACAACTATCCACCTCTCTCTCTCTCTTTTAAAGGACAAAGATATTTGTGATCAGTTCGATTCGAACTCTATCCAATGAACTAAAAAGCGGTAGAAAACTGACTTTATCAATATATACCTCGAGTAATTTCAATTTTTCGACGAATATTAGGTTTTACTTAACTTGAAAATCGAAAATTTTCGACGTATGGTCCTACATAGACTTATCGGCGAAAGCCTCTTAACTTTAACCTTCACTCGCGTCCTAACTGGACAATGAACATCACTGCCAATCTACCGTCTACAGTTGGCAACTGGCCGACTGAGTTCCTAGAGCAGGTGTAGGAAATGCGAGCAGGCGCCGTCTAGCTATGAGCATATTATCCATTCTTCGCTGAATAGCTACCATAGTCATCGTTAATGAGATAACCTGGTAGTAGGAATATAGAGCTAGAGATGAGGTTCCCTGACAAAAAAATCAACAACGAGGAAAACGGTGAAAAAAGAGGGCTAAAATATCAGCTCGAAAGTCGATGGGAGAAGTGGCTGCTACTAATGCCTATCAAATCTATTTTACAACGCAGAGGCGCCATAACAAAACACTTTAAAATTCCCGAAAGGGCTGACAGACAGATCAGAAACATATGAACAATATAAACAATGGGAAATATCGAATCTGCAATGAAGTAACATAAGGCTTACAGAGACGCTGGAACACCTCCTCTACTTATGTCTAGAGCTCGTCTTAAATATCTAGGAACTTCGCAGTTCAAGAGGCTAGATGAAGTACCCAAACCAAGAGTAGGCGAGCTTGTTTCCAATTCTGAGTTAAAATGAAAATCAAGGTTGTCACGGAAGGTACTATGGGATTTTAATTAAAAACCACACTGTAACATTATTTTAGCACTTACATAAAAATTACTTGCTAAGTATTCGCGTACTGATGTCATTCGAAAAACACATATAGCTTTATTTAATGCAAGTAGTTATGCAACAAAAAAATAGAAAAGTGATAAAGACACAGAGCGACATACAATTCTTCTAATGAACAAGCCGTTATGCAAACTATATATCGTCACCCAAAATGCAAAACAGGGTGTCATCAAAAAAATCAAAATTCGCTAGCAGATCATAATAACCAATACATACCCATTTTATAACCAAAACTCAAATTTCGTTTCAATATTAGTGACTTCTATTATAACGTTTTTTTTCGCCTATAAAATTATGAAAGGTGATGTTATGTTATTTTGCATTTTAAGTGACGATTCGAATGCCTATCTGATGCATACAAACATACTGGCATAAAACTTGTGGTCTGTCTGAGGTCTATAAAAACGATGTCACGACACAATTTCCTCGCTATAATTTTCAATACTCAGAGAATAAATATTTTGCAAAGAAATATTTTCGTACATTTTCGTTTTCATCACAGACTTTTCATGCATACAAACATACATACAAACAAATATTTGTCTGTGCACCTTGAGCTGCAAAAGCATGGCAAATCGATTGAGTACAAACAAATAGATTACATCATCGACAATAAAATATTGCTATTGAGCAAATATTGTTCCTCATTGTATGAACAAGTACATATCAACTATATACCCACATATATATGTATATGAAGTATAAATATAATGTTACACTAAAGTGAAATGCAAACACACCGCAGGCTATTGTGTGATATCTCTCTCTTGCTGTGAGGACAATGATTTGTCAGTTTATTCGGGGTTTCCTCTTGAAAGTGTATACTTTTACGTTGAAGTATGCGTAAGTTACTTAATAAACATTTTAAATAATTGAAATATATTTATTTGTGTTAATTTGTATTTTGTTTATAATGTAGAAAAAAACAAGTCTCCAACGAAAATATGACTTTTCATAACTTGTTAAAGAAAATGCTAATAAATATTGAATATAAGGGAACATTTCTACTTCATTACAACACAACAGAGAGGTCAACTTCAGACTGTTTTTTGAGTAAGGTCAACTAGAGGATGTATTATTCAATATTACTGAAATATGCTAAACCTATCCTCAACTCGCCATTCATTATAGCTGATCTTATTAAGTTCAAACCATAAAAATAGTATGTTGTGGTAGTGCTTTGCACTCCACATCGTACCGATGATATGTGGAATGGAAAATCTAGTTCAAAGGCATTACAAATATATACTAACTAAATTAACCGAAGTTATAACTGCGAAAATTTGCCAATTTTTAATGAGTTTTCCCTCTGATAAAAGCCCATCGGCAGAGCCGAAAGGTGTATGGCCGTGGAAATTGTTCCAGTCTCAGAGAAGTTGAATACATAGATAAAGTTTTTCTCCTCCGAAGGCATGTTAGTAGAGAAGTCACAAAAATCTTTTTCCTAGAATGATAGAACCTTTTCTAAATTTATCACGAACACAATTTCTGATCCTTTATTTATGATGATAACATAGAAAAAGTTAAAGAGACAGAGCTAGAAAATCGCTCTGTTAGCATCAGAGGGATAGCAGAGGATGTCAAAATATCTTTGGATGGATTTAACAGACCTGAAGCTCTTACAAGAACGACATTGGATGAAGGTTGCAAAATAGGTGCTTGACAACGTAGCTAGGCTCTAAATTACATGTGTGTATCAAATTTCTGTTATTTCTGGTGACAAGACATGTTTTTGCTTTTTAAGAAGGGAAGTATTGATAGCCAAAATCCTTTGTCAATCATGTTCCAATCCCCCGCAATACCACCGAAGTATTACGTCGAGAGGAAATTTAAGCAACTCATATGGGTGCAATAGTCCGACAACATTCAGTTAGAGCTTGTATTTACGTGACTCTATCTTTACCGGTTTTTATTCACGCCTGTGCGTTCTTAGTCCCCAAACCATTCCCTTATCCTATAGTAATTTTGCTATGAGTTTGTTTAGTGCACACTCTAGTGGAATTCTCTTCCCAGCTGCTGAGCTCTTTGTGTTTTCATGTGTTATCGCACACCACATTTTATTTATCTCTTGATTCAACTATTTGGTTTACTAAGTTTTCAGGGTTGCGTGTATGCCCGAATGCCCACTTTAGGTATCGCCGCTCTTGGTCGTAATGCGAACAGCGGAACCAGCTTTTGCTCTATACTGTAGAGTCTACATTCCGAAGTGTTTCGCTTAATCAGATATCGCATACAGGTATATGATCACTTTCGTGCTTGAATCGTTTCAAAAAGTCTTTCAGACAGTTATGGCCTGTGAAAGTTTGGGGCAAATAAAATTCTACACCCCGTTCAACAATCTAGCGAATAACGCTTCAAAATGGGACGAAAATAAGGATATTCACTGAAGAAACTGAAGACTCAGGAGCCTATTTTGAAAGCGATAATAAAGATCTGTATTTAAGTAAGTGAAAATGTATTTTTTTCAGTCCGTGTCATATTGTCAAATGACTGTATAAATGCCAAACAAGCTCATCCTCTGTTGATATCAACTAGTATGACTTACACCATTTATTGAACTAAAAACTTTTACACTTAAGTTGATCTGAGGATGTGGTTTACAGTCATTTGATCAAGCTAGTTGTAAGGCTCACAGATAATTTTATTTGTTACTGTTTTTGGGTTTATTATTCGTTTTTTTAGGAAGAATAGGATGGCTTTTTTCTTATATATTTTGAAAATCTTTTTTCTAACTCTTGATTTTAATAATTTCGAATTGAAAATATTAATATGAACTACCCAACAATCATTCTAATAAAAGTTTTCGAGTCTAGCCAGCCAGTATAAAAATTTACTAAGTAACAAAGCACCACAGACGGAACATTAAAAGTTTCATAGAAGACAAGCAACAAAGCGACAGAAAAAAAATTAATTACAAACTAAAACATAATAAATACTTAAATGAAAATTGCAAAGAATTCGAAAAAAAAAGTTAAAAACAATAAAATGCAATTTAAAACATTGCAAATGGCCACGCGACTCACGTCTGTCGCCACTTTAGCGATTCTGTGAAAACCCACTCGTATTACAGGCAATTAACATCGGCAGTGGCGCGACATGCAATGCCAAAACTGAAACGATCTTTGTGAGTACTACAAGTGCGTGACGAAGGTATCCAACCGCGAGGGGCCAACGCGTCTATGCTATAATATATATTTATTAGTGTTATTGCATTATAGGCGAGTGCAAAAACACCAAAGTATCAACAAACACAATGCAAGCCCTTATTAAGCCCACAAGTTGAGTAACCAAAAAGTAGAAAAAAAAATAGTGTTGGAAAGGACAAAAACGTTTCGTGCTAATGCAGCCACAACAAAAAGCTGCCTGCCAGTCCACAGTAGGTGTCGCATTTGAGGTGCAGTGGCTGGCAGCCAAAGGCCACTTGACGGCATTGCCATAAACATGTGAGTGCATTTACACGCGTACGGAGGTGGTTGGATAAGATAGGGACATTTTTGATTTTTGGTTTAGTAGCTTGAATAGATATATGTAGTTAGTTTGACATTTCATGACAAGTGACAGTCAGATGACAGCTACATAGGAATGCAACTCTGCCACAATTTTTTTTAATAATCTAACATGGAAATGCAGAAGTCGCTAAAACCGATACAGAACGGCTTTTCAGAAAGATCTTACCCTACACACGGATAAGGTTGAGCTGGAATGCTTTAAAGGCATGCGGGATTGCCAAAATCATGTGTGGATGGTCACTTCTCTGAAGGAGGAAGACACGGTAATATTTAGGAACAGTAGAACCCTCCACCTAGCCTCTTCTTACCCATAACTCTCTCGCCGGTACCATGGATACAGAGGTAGTCGCCGTAGTTCTTTTGACGAATCCATGGCCCAAGTTATACGGCAGCAAGTCAAAGTAAGAGAGGATTTCCGAGCGTTCGCCGCCCGCTTAACGCTCTCGAGTTTCCTTGCAAGTGTGGTCTTTTTTAGAACCCCGCACCACATAAAGCTTCTATAGAACAATAGAGCTTTCACTATGGTGTCATAGAGCCAGAGAACCACCATAAGCGCTACTTCGTCTAGTTATCTAACAACCCTCGTACGCTGGCAAACAGAGCTAAGTTGCAAGCAAACGCAGCGCACTTTGCACCTCGCTGCCATGCACTTTGACGCGTTCGCGCAGTCAATAAATCCCAAATTTTAATGTATTTACCAGAAGCTGTTCGCCGTAATGCAATACATCCACAATGCTTGCAACCATTTTTAGCACATTTAGTGGTGCGACTTTGTTGGCACCAGCACAGGCATATGCGTGTGTGTGCGTTAGTTGTGCATACCTGTTCACTGACTCACGACACATTTGTCTTTTGTGCCTCTGTTTCGTTTGTTGTTTTGTCTTGCTTTTGCATGTTTATAGTCACCGCGGCTGGCGGCAATTAATTGCTGGCTATGACCAATGCACGTGCAACACTCTTACTCTGTGCAACCTGCAACTTGCAACACTGCAGTGAAATGCTGTTTATTCATGTCCGAGCTGTCCATTTTCATGTTTATTTTATTACCACTTCTACTTTGTCTAGTCCAGCTCATTTGCACACTCATATCACTTACGGTACATGTATTTGCATGTATGTATATATGTATGTCTGTGTCCGAGATGTGTGTTTGCGTGTGAGCAAATGTTTAGTTGTCGTTTACAACGCTGCCAACAGCCAACATTGTCTTGTTGCACATTAAATTCAATTACTCATACGTAGTGGTGTACTTAGGCAGCCTTAGCACTTTCTAAATATTAAATTCCTTAGTCATCGTGTTTGTTTATTTAATCTTTGCTTTGCTAATCTGATGTTTAGTTTTTCTCTCTTGACGCTTGTTGAATTCTGATGGCTGGCTTGGGTCAACTTGCAGCACTATTCTGGTAATGGTTCGGCGTACAGCTTGAAAATAATTAATTTTCAAGTTGACCTCTTAAAGCATTGCAGTTTGCTACTACCACATTCTGAGAACAATACCGTAGTTTACTAAATATTTTTACGCAGTGCGCAATAAAAGTTCCCTTTTATCGTCGAACTTCCGAGGGAAGCTCATTCGTGGATTGTATCCTGACAAGTTATTTACTTCTAAGAAACTCAGAAGTGGAAAAAGTAACTTTACTGTCCACCTTATAGCATAATAATATCATGTTAATAGTTCGATATTGGTTCGACAATTTTAAGTTTTTTTTTTCTTTTCATGCAAATCGCTTTTTGAGTCTAGGAAAAAAATAATAGCGAGTAAACATATAAATTTATAACTGAGAAAATTTGCCAGTTATCAATGAGATTTCCCTCTGATAAGAGACCATGAGGTCTCCAGAGTCATAGAAGCTAAATACAAAGAGAAGTCGCTACAAAAGGGACTTTTTGAGCTTTTTAAAAGTGGATCAAATCCCAAAAAAGGGTTGATAGTAGAGTATACTGTCGGGAGCAATCTATCAACTGCAATTTCAGGCTTTCAATTCTTGCAGCCTACTCAAATTGATGACTATCTCAGATACTGAAAATTGCAAGACTTGCGAGCTCAAGGTTCCTTTGACCAAAATATATCGTACACCTCTTATCTCCTTGCCTTCTGCAGAGCTCAACGTTCAATAATTATTGAGTGCTAGCTGTATCGGAATTCATGTGGTATGATTAAAAATTTTAACGGATGCCAATTGCATTAGCTCCTTGGTAGAGCATGATATAGAATTAGCTCAACACTTATTTCCAAGAAGATTCTTTCTTTTGAATGTCCCGCATTCACCAGATCAAAGCAAAAATAATTCCGATCACACATTTTTAGATATACAGTTGAAATAACAAATTTAGAAATAAAGTACCTAAACAGTTTTGCAAAAGGTTCAAAGCGCTTTGTCGAAAATCAATGTCCAAATTTAACAGTTTTTATCTGGCTTCAGAAAGCATTGTACATAGCAATTTTATCAATTTTATTATGATTCCCCACTATCTTGGCGAATTAGTCATTCAACCGTACATAATATAACGGGTGATCCAAGAAGAAATACAAGGTGCTTTCCAAAGTAACTTTTTGAATATAGCGCCCCTTGGTGGCGCCATCTATATGTCGAATGATGCGTTAGAATCTGCTATCTTTATCGATTGTCCAGTCAGAATTAATGACATTTCATGGATTGGAAGTGAAGTTAATGCGTTTTAAGTGTCAGTATGTTTGTGTTATCGGTGCGAAAATGAGCTTCGAACAAAGTGCTAGCCCGTAGCAGAATGCAAGAGTGGTTTCAAAGTTTTCAAAGTGGTCGTGAGGACATAAATGACGATCAACATGTGGGCCAATCCGTGATCACCGGAAATTCCATCGAAACTGTGCGTGTAGTCATCAAAAATCAGCCAAAGTCATCATTGAAATCAATGGAAATGGAATTGAACATCTCCGTAAAACATCAATTTATCGCATTTTGACCAAACATTTGGGCTTACGAAAGGTGTGTGCACGGTTTGTTCCGCACAAATTGACTGACGACCAAAAATTGCTCTCATCGATCGCTGCTTGTGATCGATTATTTAACCAAAAATTACATTTTAACCATTAACCATCCCCAGTTTTCACCTGATATGGCACCGTGCGACTTCTTCCTTTTCGGAGAAATGCATTTGCCCATGAAAGGAAGGCGCTCTGCAGAGGTAAAAGCCAGTCAAAAGGCTCGCACCGGCATACTGGCGGCCTAAAACACTCGATCGACATGCTTCTGGACCGTGCAAAAAGCTGTATTGAATCCGAAGGAGATTATTTTGAATAAAATTGATTTTGCCGAAAAAACCACTTGTTTTTTTATTATTCCTGTTTACTTTGAAAACCACCTTGTATATGGAAAACTATTTTATATCCTCAAGAAACTTTACCGAGATCATTGTCTAAGATGGTGATGCAATCTACGAAGAAACTGTTCAGATCGAAACGCTATAGCATATAATCACTGGCTGATGGAATGGAATCACTCTGACCGATTAAAAGCAAGTGCTTGTAAGGAATCTTTTGCATTTGTATTTGATTTGGGTATACTGCTATAAGTTAATGTATATCATTGCTTTTTAATTTAAATTTTATTGTCCGATAATACTTTTTCCAATATTTGCAATAATAAATAACTGTATTTTTTGAAATTAGCTTACCATACTATTACTCTTAAATTTTCAAGCATTCAATGAGTACATACCTGCAAAAGAGGGAAAATATTTTCAAGTTAATATCGAAAAATAAATATCAATTCAATGTTATACTCAATAAATGCATTAAAGATCACAGCATAAAATATAATATATAATAAATAGTACAAGTTGTGGCTGTGTCATAAATGTATTTGCAATTCGATTAGTTGCAGCTGCCGCTCACATTGCTAATGGCCATTTACAGACCATAATTGATTTAGAACTTTTCATTTATTTATATTTCCAAATTAATTACTCCAGCAATGCAACAACCAAACACACATACACACACAGTTGTGGCACCGTTAGAGCTTGCTTAGTGTGAGTTAGTAAATCACACATAATCCTTTGCTGAACTAATAGCCAACAATTAAATTCCATCAATCAATTTATAAACTAAAGCCAAACACACACACACACAAACACATACATGAATACATATGTATATCTGAAACATAAACTCGAAAGCCCGAGCAAGCGAATTAAATAGAGAAAATAAACAAAATAGTAAAGAGTATTAGTTGCAGCTGCATGAAAAGTAAAATTTTACGGCAAATAGTGTGAAATTGAAGAGCGACAAACGCAAAGCTGCCGTTGCTAATGACTTTTTCACAAACAAACACACACGCTAACATACGCACACACATACGCATGCGCATCTGCGTTGGCAACTCAATACCAGCAGTGAGAGAGGGTTTCAAATATATACATCGTATGTGCTTTCTACAATATAACAATATTCAATATCCAAGCCTTCCCCTCACCGCTCGTACTGGCAACAGCTGACCAAACAATGCCGCATTAGAAAACAAACAAAAACAACTTTTCCGAAGCGTAACTGCTATGGCTTTGTGCCACAGTGCAGTCAATTTAGCCGAATTAATTTGTACACAATTTCTTTTTTCATTGTTTTCGAATGCATACTCGCTTTTTTATACTCTCGCAACAAAGTAGCTAAAGAGAGTATTATAGTTTTGTTCACATAACGGTTGTTTGTAAGTCCTAAACCTAAAAGAGTCAGGTATAGGGTTATATATACCAAAGTGATCAGGGTGACGAGTAGAGTTGAAATCCGGATGTCTGTCTGTCCGTCCGTCCGTCTGTCCGTCTGTCCGTCTATCCGTCCGTCCGTGCAAGCTGTAACTTGAGTAAAAATTGAGATATCATGATGAAACCTGGTACACGTATTTCTTGGCTCCATAAGAAGGTTAAGTTCGAAGATGGGCAAAATCGGCCCACTGCCACGCCCACAAAATGGCGAAAACCGAAAACCTATAAAGTGTCATAACTAAGCCTTAAGTAAAGATATTAAAGTGAAATTTGGCACAAAGGATCGCATTAGGGAGGGGCATATTTGGACATAATTTTTTTGGAAAAGTGGGCGTGGCCCCGGCCCCTACTAACTTTTTTGTACATATCTCGAAAACTACTATAGCTATGTCAACCAAACTGTATAGAGTCGTTTCTTTTAGGCATTTCCATTTACAGTTCAAAAATGGAAGAAGTCGGACAATAACCACGCCCACCTCCCATACAAAGGTTATGTTGAAAATCACTAAAAGTGCGTTAACCGACTAACATAAAACGTCAGAAACACTAAATTTTACGKAAGAAATGTCAGAAGGAAGCTGCATCTAGGTTTTTTTTCATTTAAAATGGGCGTGGCGGCGCCCACTTATGGACCAAAAACCATATCTCAGGAAGTACTCGACCGATTTCAATTAAATTCGGTATATAATACTTTCTTAACACCCTGATGACATGTACCGAATATGGGTGAAATCGGTTCACAACCACGAGTGAAATCTCGATTAYCACTTTATCATGCGAGAGTATAAAATGTTCGGTGACACCCGAACTTAGCCGTTCCTTACTTGTTCATTACTATTATATGTAGTTATTGTATTATTTTGCCGTTGCAAATACAAAATAATCACTGAAGTGGAAAGTAAAATGCGCAAAACTAAATAACAAAACAGCGAAGCTTTACAAGCCAAATAAAAGCTAAATAATAATTAACAAATAAGGGAGAGCTAACTTTAGTTGAGCACTGCAATATACAATAACGCAATTTATTGAAATGTTATATCAAATATTTTGAGCGAACAAATGCGAATCAGTAAGAGGCTTTCCGAAGCCGGCTCTGATCTTCTTAGATCATTGATATTAAGATCACGTTGTCCAATTGTAGTACAGAAGCCCTAACTGACAACGAAATTAAGTAGAACCTTCTCGCGATATGCACTCAAGCATAATCAGGTGTTAAGGTTTTCAAATCTTCGGTGACTAAGCCCGGGATCCGAGCACAGCAGTATCCTTCCAACCAATTAAAACAACAGCTCATCAGTCATTCGTCTAGCGCGTCATTATATTTCACATATACCGGAGCGTACATGGATTTTAATCCCGCCAAAGACTGAGAAATCTGCAGTATTTTTCAAAATCATCTAACTATAATATAGGAGTACTAATCCATTATTTTTAAAATGGACTTTAGTAAACCGTATCTCTCGTTGTTTAGATCAGATACCGTTATGCTAAAGTTTGAAACGCACCTTGTATATGACGTTATAAAGACAAGATTTGATACTAAGAACATATATCTCAGACAGTTATGGGTTTGCTTGACTCAGTATTGCTTGTACATGCGTCAAAGATGCGACACCAGCGAAGAGAAACCAATAAAGGTGAAACTACAAGTCAGATTGCTCAAAATGCGATTTGTGTTTATGGTCCTGTTACTATAACGGCCAATCAATTTCGATTTCGTCGATTCCGTTCCGCTAATTTTGATGTCAAAGCTTTGGAAAACCAATTGTGGAAAATATCGATAAATAAATGGAAAACGTCGAGTCGGACTCATTAATTAAATCTCGTTGTATGAGGAACTCAAGGTTACCGGAAAAAAGTGGGGTTCGCAGAGAATCATCATAAACTTTGAGGTGCTCCACTACGGGCAAACACTTAATTTGACTTGTACTGTCTAAAGAAACAAACGTTCAGGAGGAATTGTGTTCCATTGGGACAGCGCTAGGCCACACACAAGATAGTGACTGACCAGAAACTGAGCGAGTTTAGTAACCCGGTTCTACATCCCCTGTACAGTCCAGACTTGGTACCAAATGATTATTACAATTGTTTCGGTGCCGCGCCAGTAATTCTGTTGGTGCAAAATTCATCTTAAGAGAAGCTTCTGAAAATCGAATGTACCAGTTTTTTTTTAGCAGTAGTGACGAGGGTTTCTATGAGATTGGCATTATGAATTACATTACTGCCATGGTGGTCTCAAGCAAAACTAGGAGCTGGTTAGAAAACCAGTCCAGCAGAAAAATAAAAAGAAAAGAAGGTTCTAGAACTAACAATCATGTATAACCCCTAAAAGAAATATTAGCCGGCTTCGTTTAGAGCTTCCCCCACTCACTCTGTTTAAGATCTGCCTTTTGTCACTAAAGCAACAATAAAGTTATAAAATTGCATACATATCAAGAGAGTATCTAAGTGAGTACTACAATATTACACATTGCTGTTAGTTACTTGTTCGATTGTCACTTTTAAAAGTTTAGTGCAGAAAATCCAACTACTGAATGTGAGAAAGCAGATCAATGGAAATAAGTATAGGACTTCATCGGATTGCAGAGCTGTTTTGACACGATGTAGGTAGTATATTTTAGAATCTATACACCAACAGCCTTAAACTACGCGTCTGGCAAATTTTGAGGAGATTGGTCCGCAATTGACTCTTATGAGTGTTTTTTCGAAAGAATATACGAAATAATTTATAAAGGGTGATCCATTTTGAGGTTCCCCACTCTTTTAAAAACACAGAAACTTCAAATTTATTGGTTAATGTTATTATCCTTCAAAAGAATATTCTTTGGTATTTATTTTATGCAGATTATCTTTTTCAAATGTTGGCTGCAGCTACATCTCAGCTTGTTCATCCGTTGTGTCTAATTTTCGATGAATCGTTCGTGCATTACGACTGATAACTGGAGTATGACGTGTGTAATGTTTTTCTCCAAGGCTTGAATCGAAGCGGTATTAACAGCATATGTAGACTGTAGTCTTTTCATATCCACACACGATCTTGATGACCAATCGACCGACCCAAACGGCAAATTATCTGCTCGGCGAAGTGTTTTCTGAATAAGCTCATTGATTAATGCGATATGTTGGAAGTGGCGCCGTCTTGTTGAAACCAAATGCCGCCGAGATCACGAGCTTCAATTCCATGCAACAACTAGTCTGCTATCACGGCGCGATAACGGTCGTCGGTTACGTTCTAACCGGCATTATTTTTAAAGAAATATGAACCATGGATTTCAGCGGCCCATAAACCACATCAAACCGTTGTTTTTTTTTCTGGATAAAATGGCAGTTCTTCAATCTCTTCAGATTGTTCTTCATTGCAAATACAACAATTTTGCTTGTTTACAAACCCAATCAGCCAGAATTGACCTCTACGCTGGACCTTTTCAACAGTCCATAGAGCGAAGCGATGTCGTTTGAGAAGGTCGAGCGGCTTCAATTCATTCACAAGCTGTATTTTGGATGTTTTCAATTTAAGATCTCGACGTATAAGATGCCAAGTTGTTCCATACGTCAGTCCGTGTTGCTGTGAACGGCATCGAATCGACTCTCCACCGTCCTCGTGTAGACTCTCTGTTACGAGTGCTATACTTTCTTCACTGCGTGTTGGACATGATCTATTCTATCGAATATTATCCAATAATGAATGCGCGGTCTGGGTGATGGGTCTTGCGAATAGTACGCTCAGTAAGCCGATTATGATGACCATAAGTTGAGCGAAGCGCGTGAGTTTTCGTAATAAAGTTAAACGTTTACAAACATTATTCAGGCGTAAGTCTTTCCATGATGAATTGCTAAACCATACTGAACAAAAGTCACATTCGAACTTGACACAACTCAGACGTGATCTGCCAAAGAAAGTTTATTGAAAAAAGGGCCTTTACATGGATCATCTGTTATAATCAGACATTCGCAATCAATATTTAACCGTTTCATAACCACAAATAACCGTTAGCGAAATAAACTCTAAATACCCAGTGGGATCGTGCGCGAGTATCAAAGAGAATACAAAGGTAAATAACAAAATTGCAAAATTGTCTATCAATAAATTGAAAGTGCAACAAATTCATTTCACAACAACAAATTATGCACAAACAATATGTTTTTAATGAAATTACAATGGATTAGCCTGGTCAAAAGCAATTTGTTGGAGGGTTGGAAAAATTACCTTTGAAAGCGGGAAATTGCTTTGGCGGCAGCCGGTGGAAAGTTATGAAAATCTAATCGAATTGCAAATCCCTGCGAAACAAGAAATCAACAGCAATAGTAGCAATAATAAAAATTACAAAAACAACAAGGAGAAAATTTATGGCATAAAATTGAAAACGAGATCGCATGTGAGCGTTTGCAAAATTGCGAAAATAATGCAACTGACTGCAAGAGGGGCGAAAGAAATCACTGTGCGAGTGTATGTGTGTGTGTGTGCTTGAGGGCGTGTATGTGTGAATGCACTGGGGCTGCCACAACGACGTGTAGGGCTAAACTCGAATCTTGTAGGGCTTGACTAAACTTATTGTGCTGTTGTTGTTTTTGTGGTTGTTGTTAAATTTGTATTGTCTTTTGTTGTTGCTGTTTGCTGTCAACATATTATTGGCATTATTATGCTGGCAAATGTAATGGCATACGATTTACGTGATTGCACTGAATGAATCAATGCACACAACAGCCGAGCGGCCAGCAGGCAGGCAGGGGGGGCAAAGCACGAAGGCCGCCAAGCGCTGTGGCCGGACACGTATGAGCGGCAGCGCTGGCCGAAAATGTGAAATGCGAAAACAAAACGTTCGACTTTTTTGCTTTTCTGTTAGCAGGGCTGCACTTTAAATACCTTGTTGTTGGTGTTGTTGTTGTGCCAGCCCATATTTCAGTTTTTATTCCGTGCAAATGTTTCTCTGCTTTATTGTTGCTTTTGCGCCAACATTACAGGCCGGAGATTATCGAGGACGTAGACAACATCTCTGCCGCCGACGCTGGCGACGTCGCTGCTCTGCTGTCATTCGGCAATCCATTCTTGCCCCATTCGAAAAACTTGCATTCTACTTGCAACTTGCCTAGACACATACACACACACACTTACACGTGCATCTGTGTGTGTGTTAGTGTGGTTGTTGTTGGCTGCAATGATTTTTGTGCCAATGCCAAGAAAATTGCAACATTAAAATTTTAACAACGGAAACGAGCCACGAGAACGTTTGCCAAATGATTTTCAATTTCACCGTAATGTTCGTGTATCTATGCTACGAAAATGTTAGAAGGCAAAAACAAAACGCAACGAAACTGTAACGAAAGTAAGAATTCGTTCGCAAGCTCCAGCCTGCTGGCAGCCGGAGTGTCTTATAAATGGAAAATGGATTTGGGCTGAAGATGGGAAGTTGCTGATTTCTAAAGCTATATATACATAAGTACAATATATAACGGTGGTGTGCTTGCATAAATAAAATTGCAAATATGTAAGATTATAAGCACTGCAGAAGACAAGAAACTCTTTCGGCCGCATTCGGAGTTGCAAGGGTGTTGGACAAAATAGGCATAACAGCTAATATTCATTTATGCTGTCTCTTATACACATCTAGATGTGTATAAGAGACAGATTATAAGCACTGCAGAAGACAAGAAACTCTTTCGGCCGCATTCGGAGTTGCAAGGGTGTTGGACAAAATAGGCATAACAGCTAATATTCATTTATGTATGTATGTATATGGAAGCATTTGCTTGAAGTATAAGTAGATTTAGGCCAAGAAATTGTGTTTTTGGAGTTTAATCAAGGAGACATGCAATCAAAATTTTAGCTTCTATCAAAATAAATGCCATGACATAAAGACATAATGCTTTGAGTCAATATTAAATACCGAAAAATACAGAAAACAATTAGACTTAAATACTAAATCAACGAATTACAAGGCATATTTAATATTACTCAGCGCTTTCTTCTACCTCTTCGGGTTCTTCTTGGCAAGCGGCGAATCGAACAAACAGCCGGCATAAATTAATGGGAGTGAGATAGCGATTTACAAGTGTTAGAGAGATGGTAAGAAAGCACGACATCCCTACTGAGTTTGTTCGAATGATTTTGGTAAAAATTTTGGCTATAAAACGCTTTTTTGTTCGACGATTTTGTCCCGATAAAGCTGAATTTTATTCAAAAGAGTACCGTAAACAGGTCTGTTTGGACAAGCTTGATCGTGCGAACTTCAAACCAACATTCATGGAGAGCATTATAACTGTTGATTAGCCACGAGCTTTTGAGTTTGACATACAAGTTCTCTTTGGCCGTACTGAGGCGTTTGCATGTTAACATCCGTCGAAAATGGTCGAAATTGTGGAAGAACAATTAATGGATTTTACACGATGATGCTGCAGCATCATATCGAGCCATAATTGTGACCGAATTTAA
Source organism: Bactrocera latifrons (assembly GCF_001853355.1). Lineage (NCBI taxonomy): Eukaryota > Metazoa > Arthropoda > Insecta > Diptera > Tephritidae > Bactrocera > Bactrocera latifrons. The sequence goes on along the minus strand of NW_017537112.1, from coordinate 232,035 downwards.
AGCCAAAAACGGAATGAATACGATAGATCAACCAGCGTACTCACCAGATTTGGTCGCGTGCGATTTTTTCCGTTTGTGCTTAAGAAAAGTGTTTCAAGGGACTGGTAAAGTGTATTACGTATGGTGAGGATTTACCTTAAGCATTTTAATATATCAAAATTACAAATTAAACAGTCCTTTTTTAGTCTGGTACCCCTTGGTGGCGCCATCTATATGCCGACTGATGCGTTAGAATCTGCTATCTTTATCGATTGTCCAGTGAGAATTTCATGACATTTCATAGAATGGAAGTGAATTTAATGCGTTTTAAGTGTCAGTATGTTATGTGTTATCGGTGCGAAAATGAGTTTCGAACAAAGAGCCAACCAGTAGCAGAATGCAAGAGTGGTTTCAAAGTTTTCAAAGTGGTCGTGAGGACATAAATGACGATCAACATGTGGGCCAATCAAAAGTCGTGATCCCCGGAAATGCCATCGAAATTGGGCGAGAATTCATCATCATTTCAAAATCAGCCGAAATCATCACTGAAATTCATGGAAATGGAATTGAACCTCTCCAAAACATCGATTTATCGCATTTTGACCGAACATTTGGGCTTAGGAAAGGTGTGTGTACAGTTTGTTCCGCACAAATTGACTGATGACCAAAAATTGCTCTCATCGATCGACGCTTGTGACCGATTATTTAACCAAAAATCACATTTGCGACTTCTTCCTTTTCGGAAAAATGCATTTGCCCATGAAAGGAAAGCGTTAAGCAGAGGTAGAGGCCATTCAAAAGGATTGCACCGGCATACTGGCGGCCATACCGGCCAACGAGCTAAAACACTCGTTCGACATGCTTTTGGACCGTGCAAAAAGCTGTATTGAAGCAGATGAAGACTGTTTTGAATAAAATAAATTGATTTTGCCGAAAAAATAATTTGTTCTTTTTTTTTTTAATTCTGTTTACTTTGGAACACAACTTGTATATCAATAAGTCGGCAGAGTTTTGGAAACAGGTTATTTCCCCAGACGTAAGCAGATTTTGCATATTTGAAACAAAAGGATAGAACATTCTTTAAAGAAAACTCGGTACTGCTTTCAAGAAAAGTCTTGAGGTGACAGTAAAACACGGTGGTGGTGGTGTAATGGTAATATCGAGTTTGTTGAGTCAACTATGGATAGGAGAATTTATTTGGATATACATAAGTCGGATTTAAAGCAAAGTATAGCAAAAGGTAGATCATATAGATTTGGAAGATAACTATTTGTTACAACCGGACAACGACACCAAGCACATTGCAGAAATTGTTAAACTTAGGCTTCTCTACAATGTGCCAACGGTCCCCCAATCACCAGATCTCAATCCCATTGACTACATATGAAATATGTTAGAACATCGAATCCACCAAAACCATATTTCTTCGAAAGAAATACTAAAAAGTGTTGTCCTTGAAGATTGGACCACAATCACACCGGAGGAGACATCAAATCTCATAAATTCAATACCAAAGGGTACTCAACTAGTTACTAGAAACTATGATTTTTGCTTTCAATTAATGTTTGTTATGTTTTTATTCCTTTGTACGCAAACTTATTTGACGAGTGAAAAATGGTAAACTTCAATAGAATTATTGAGACAAAAAATACTATAATAAATATTGTAAAGAATTCTATTTGGGCTCCGGGCATTCATTTGTTTGCTCTTTTCTAATATTAAGTAAACGCTGGAAGAGTTTTAGTATATGGTATGGTATAATAAAATTTAATTAAATTAATTTCGAAAAAATTTATCAGAACTAGAAATTGACTTGATGTTTAAATTTCTGTCTTAAGGTGCTCCCACCCGAATAGATAACATTTTAAATTATCACAATTTATCAGCAATTAATTTTTATAAAAAAAATTGTTCCCTTTCAACAGCTTTGTGAATGAATTTTATGATTTCACTTGACAAAAAAAAAATTCGGTTAGAGAAAATTTTTCTAATATGAAGTTCACGATAACAAAAAAAAAAAAAATTTGGGAATTTTTGCATTGAAAACGGCGTTCACGTAAAGCTCAGGATAAGGCTGAATTAGTTATTGATTAAACAAACCTATTTAAAAAAAAAACACTTGTACGATATACCTACAGTTATAATAGGCCCTAGATGACCTTTTTTATTCTTTCACATTAAGAATAAAGTGGGTAATGATTTTTACAGATTTTGAATGTCAGCAATTTCTTAAAAAAAAAAAACAGCGTATATGAAAAATGTAGTCTAAAACCGATTTCCAGCCAGCGGTTTTTAAGGCAAAGTCTAAAAAATCCGAGTAATCGGTTATATGGCAGAGATGCGATATTTCTTCCGATCTGACCGATCCCAACCAATGATGAGAATATCAAAAAGCACCTACGTATTAAATTTCAATCGGATATCTCAAAAAGTGACGTATTTTTTTTTTTATAATTTTCTATTATTTTGTCTTCCTCGATTTGAAGTAAATCGACTGAAAAAAATGTGAGATATCTCTACATCGAAAAAAGTTCTTTTGAGAAAAATACGTTTACAATTTTAGTTTAAGACTAGAGTTTCCTAACTAAACTATAGAAATATAGTGCCGGACCATTTCCAATCCTTAGATTTTCGCCACTCATTTATAGCGAAGTCATTCAAAAGTACTTTCTGCAACAGAATTCCGTGCAAAGTAACACTTACAACACAACTATATCCCGAAAGCGGCAGGAAATACCAAACTAAGCGACAAGAAATCGGACACTGTCGAGAAAAAAAGAATAAATGAACACACATAATGTGCTCGTTGGCTTTAATACTCAATATACTATATACAAATATATATGTACATATATATATATATATATATATGCATCTGCACACAAGGATCAAACAGCTAAATATCAGTTCTTCCAACCAAGCAGGCAACCAGCCACTTTTTATGCTTGCAACTCTACTGTGGATAGTGTTATTGCTAGTGGCAAGTTGATGGTATTGGCGTGTTGAACGTTGCATGTCGGCGAGTCCGTTGTACAAGAGCAAGCTGTAAGCCCATTCAAGCGTTAAATGACAGGTGCATGAGGTGTACATGTCATTTTTACACAAACACACAACATACACATGCATCACTAAGGCAAACATATACATATTTATATGTGTTTGTACGCCCATGCACAATATCCACTGGGTGCCTTGAACCGGAATCAGTGTGAGTTGACTTTTTAACTTTGTTATACTACTCGTATTTTTATATTTTGCTATTACAACAACATACTAACTGTTTTTTTTTTTTTTTTTTTGCTGTGTTTTGCGGTTGTCATCGCACGGTAGCACAGTTGTTATTACAGCTGTTCATATGCTGCTTATTGCTCTTTAGTTACGCTTAGTTGTTGTTATTTTTGTTTCTTTTTTCACTTTTTTCGCTTTCTTCTAGGCGTTTGACTTGTAACGGCTATTAAGGGACAGCGAGTTCACAGTTTTTTCTTTATTTGTTATAAAATAAAATGATTGCTATGTTGATGGTGGAGAATGTGGCATAGCGGGCAGTTCGAAGAGCTTATAAATATTCATAACTCATTTCGAAATGTTTGAAATGAAATTTAATTTGCGGAAATTGACGGAATTACTGGATGAATGTAGTATAAACTTACATGTATTATTTACTACACTCTTTAACAGCTGCCAAGCAATTGTGTGGCATAAAAAGTAATATCCTTAATTTTGGAATTAATAATGGCGTAATTACTTCTGAAATTTCGATATTTTTTACCAATCTTGTTAATTGAGCTTGTTACTGTTCTAAAATAATAAAAGTTATGCGAATATATAATTTTTGCCATCAGCCAATCTTACTTATGTGGTTTCAAAGCTGCTGTTATATATTATGAATATACTTGTACGTATGGTACCCTGTTTTTTTTTATATATGTATGTATAAAAGTTCCCATATAAGTTCAGTTTATATGGTAGCTATATGCAATACTGATCCGATTAAAGCAGTTTCATCGAAAATTCTGCCGTTGCCTTGCTTTAAATAATAATCCGTGCCCAATTTCGTCAAATATCTTGTTAAATGAAAAAGTTTTCCTTAAAGCAATTCATTTCGATTGTGCAGTTTGTATGACAGTTATATCCTATAGTGGTTCGACCTTTGACACGACATCCTCTGTTTCCGTGGGGTAGGCATAGATCCTCATCCACAAGACTCATCGCGACAAACGATAATCACCGAAGACCTTTTCAAGCACCAGAATCCTTAATTTAATTGAAAACGAAACATCTACTAAAATCAGTTTCGCCAACAATATCTACTTATATACTGTTATGTTTTCTCGACGAATATGCTTCTCTGCTCTTTTCTCTTTGAAAACTTGGTTAAAAAAAAAAAAACAATTACTAAAATTTCTTGTTGGTATTAGTAAAGCAAATTTCTTGGCGGGGTTGTTCATGTTTAATGCAAAGAGGTCACAAATTACGGTTTTCTTTTAACTGAGTGTCCACCTGTTTTTTTTTTTTTGTTTTTTTTTTTTTTTTGTATTTTTTTTTTTTTTTTTTTTTTTTTTTTTTTTTTGTTTTTTTTTTTTTTTTGTATAGCATACTCTGAGCAGGGTTTATTAAGTTGGCCACGAAATTTGTAACATCCAGAAGAAAACGTCGAAGGCACTATAAAATGATCAGCAAGATGAGCTGAGTCGATTTAACCATGACCGACTGTCTTACCATGTGTCTGTCTCTATTCGCGCGAACTAATCTTTCAGTTTTTGAGACATCGAACTGAATTTTAATTTTCTATTAATTCAAAAATATACTTACGTATATGGACCTATGTACTATTCATAGCTATTTCTAATTGTAAGTCATCACTTTCGATTCCAGAAAGTCATACTCAACAAGTTCACCGATAGCTGTCAGTGCAGAGACAGCTTAGGGTGGCAACAGTACAGTACATAGATCCACACAGCTCTACAGATTTCAAAGAAGAATCCTCAACCACACATTTTTAACGCTTATGAATTGCTATAAACAAATAATCACTCGCAAACAGACACTTTGATGGACATTTCAAAACAACGAGACTAAACATTAGTGGATTGCTATAAAAACAACAATAACCACAATAAGCCGTTGGTGCCACATTGAAAAAGTTTTGCGCAAAGCGCCGAAGCAGCCGACTGGAAGCACAATACCCACATGTGCGAGTACAAAGCAGACAAAGAAACGCAGAAAGTGAAAAAAATAAAAAATAAAAAAAAAATTTTTTTTTTTGAAGTGTCCAGAGGACTACTTGTTTAATGTGCGTATTTAAAGAAAGAATAAATACAATCAAATAAAATGAAAATATGCAACCGCTGTGGCATAAACGACACAAGGGCTATAAAAATGCGATTTAGGGAAATAATGAGTGAGCAAGCACATATGTATGTATGTGTGCGTGCGTGTGTTGAAAAACGGGTTACTCGCGGCACAGCTGAACGCACACGGCCGAGACAGAGGCAACAGATGAACCTTTGGGATAGTCAAATAGAGTGCAAGTTGAAGCTGATGATTGTGTGTTGATGATGATGATGAAGGACGGACAGACACTCTTATATGGATACGAGTGCATATATATGATATATATAGTACAAGCGTAATGAGTTAATGATTATGTTGTTAGCATTGAAGAAATGCACGTGAAACTCGTCTAGCCGATGAATACGCAGCTGAAGCGCTGAGGAGCTAAGGCGAACAAGTTGCTAGAATGATAAATATGTACGTACATATATATTTAGGAATAAATGCAGTTGCGAGAGAAATATTAACATTGATTATTGTTGTGGTGAAAAATAAGTATATGGGCTTAGGTACAGCTGTGAGGATAATAATGGCAAATATAACAAAATTAATTTTTTGCTTAAAAGAATTTTTAATTAATAATACTGTGTCGCGCAATAGGTGTAGTATCAACCATGGAAATATCAAACAGTTGGTATTGAATGAGAAGTGAAGCAGTAAGATTTTTTGTTGCTTTGAGTATTCAAAGGGTAGATCGGAAGTACCTAAAATTCCTATTGGCACTCGATAGAAGAGACTGTAAGAACATGAGCATCTATTGTGCGCTTGTCCCTCATTGGCAAGACCACACTATAAGCAGCTGAGATCCCTACGGTATGATACACTTGAGAAGATATCGATGGCCTGTCAGATTAAACTCACCTAACCTAACCCTTGTATTTAAAACAAATGATACAAAATTTAATAATTTTATAAAAGACAAATATCTGGATGCTCAAACTGAACGAGAGTTGATAATTTGTAGAGAACTGTTTTGTTTTTTTTTTTTTTTTTTTTTTGTTGAATTATTCAACTAAAATGAAACTTAATACTCATTCGACCTCATATATGATATGTATAGAGATAAAACCCGAACGAGTGGCCTCTGTAACGCAGTGATCCAAGTTTTCCGGAATGTAGTTGACGGAAAAAAGAATTTCGGCGTGTTCATGTTTGAACCCCTCATATGCCCAACTTCTCTGAAATTTAGAGGGTAATTCTTAGGAATGTATCTCCAAGGGTCTATGTTTACATGTAAAATGGCATTCAGAGGTTTCATTGATGTAGTACGTAGTCCACCAGCGATGCCTATGAGAACTGCTCTTTGGACACGTTCAAGTTTTTTAGCAAGTGTAGTATTTCCGAGCGCGCTCTCTCAGATGTACACAGCATAGAACATTATCCACTTGACTACAGTTTCATCGAACAAAACACCTTTCGTGAGTGTCCTCACAAATCCCCTATAGCTCCTCCAAGGCAATATAAGGCAATATATTCTATGTGATATTCTATAAGATAAAATATAAAATGACTATTTTTTCTCGCTACTGTTTACAACTAAATATGAGTGCATAGTAAAAAAACAAGGGTCCTGTTGTTTTTGCCTTAGCTTGTCATTTATACAACAGTTCCAGGTAAAACTAATGAACAAGTAAAATGTGCGCCGGRAAACATGAGCACAACTGAGGCGCTGAATACCACTGCATACAAACATACATACTTACATGTGCTATATGTTGGAATGTACCTGTGCTGCTCGTAGGCAGACGCCTAAATAAGTAGGCAGATTGACTGCCACACTAGCGGCTTTATGATTGAAAAGGAATATTTGAAGAAAACTGGATATTTAAGTCAACGGAGGGCACGTATGTAGTTGAAAGCGGCATATAGCGGAGGCAGGCACTTGAGCAGTCAAAAAGAAGAAGAAGCTAGCAAGTGAGCAAACAAGAAATGCAAACAGCGGTGTGGAAATAAACAAGAAGGACTAGGCAAACACAACATGAGTGTTTTACAATATGTACATATCCTACATACAAATATACTTGTGTATATATGTATGTATATATATGCCTATGTCACCGACAAGTGCATCTAAAGTATATACCCATATAAGTAGTTGTTCTGCTATTTGTATTCTTATTTTTAATTATAAAATATTTGTTTTTCTGTTTTTTTATTTTTTGTTTTTTTTTTTCATTTTTTATTTTCTTTCGCATTTAAAAAAATTTTTTTTTATAATTTCTTTTTTATTCATTTTATGTTTGTTCTTTCCTTGCTTAAAGACTTCTTAACGTTGGTCTGCCGCATTTTAAAACCGGCACCAAAACAACTTGGGGGAAAAAAGTGAAAAGCCATGCAAAGACAATGTGAGAAAATAAAAGTGGATTAAAATGCACATATTTCTTGAGTCTTAACTACCACACAAACACCAAAACAAAAACAAATAACGCGGCGAAGAGCGCTAATGTGTAGTTCTTAGTGGAAATTCAATACGAGCAAAGCGATTAAACAACAACAGCCGATATTGTAGTAGTAAAACAATACCTTGTGTACTTAAATAAGTACTTACATGCCTTTGTAGTTGTAGCGGCTGAGGTGGAGGTGGAAAATTTAAAATTAAATAATAAAAAAAGCGTTACATTTGCCAACTTAAAGGAATGAACAGCTCGTTAGAGGAAATATATTTCAGAAATGTGTCGGTATTAGAGAAGCACTGTGAAGGTTTAAGACTGTCTCTTATACACATCTAGATGTGTATAAGAGACAGTCTCTTCAGCAGATCGACTAATTTTACACCCTAATTTCCATTGACTCAAATTTTCAAATGTCATTTGTCTTATAATTATCACAAATGCACGAAATTGGCTTAGCCATCCCACATACATAACATATGGCACAGTCATCATAGCATGGATTATCTAGAACATATTTGTATAAAACATATAACCCATACATATATGCATGCAGATTAACTTCTGAAAAGCTTGATATTTATTTGGACACATATTGAACAACCTTAATCCCACAAATATACTTGTGCTGTCAGTAATTCCACATGTGACATGGCATTAGTTTAAGGAAACCATATTTTAAATACGATAATCTTATACATTAGTTAGACTTATACTATACTAGACATACTGAGAGCTCTTCTGCCAATAAATGTGCATTGAAAGTAATAACAAAGTTGAATTCAATACAAGAAAACAAATAAATACCTCATAAAGCTGTTACTAGGTGCTTGTTCGATTCGTCACATTCAGGGAATTTGCGTAAATAAACAAGCAAAGCGGAGTTATAAGAAAAATTTGTATTTAAGATGAATTAATAAAGTTGTTGGCGATAAAATGCGGTGAATGCTGTTTATATACGAAGAAATTGTGGAAACTGATACAAATATTTCTTTTTCTAAATTTTTTAAATATCAATGTCAAAAAAGAACGGACATTAGAGGTCAATTGCAAAATTTATAGCATCTTCTGATCATCTTCTGACTTTTGCCCCACCCTGCAGAAACATACACAGATCTGAAAATATAACTGAACACTTATTTGGATCTGATAAATAACAATTTGCACCTCTAAATTATCTTATGAAGTCTTTATGTGGTGGATGGCTCTAGAAAAGACTGCACTTGCAAAGAAACTCGAGTGTGTTCAACAGTCGGTGCACTAATTCCTCACACACACTTTGACTTCATACCAGAACACTTGGATCATAAAGTCGCCAAACCGAACTCTGGCGGCTCCTCCTCTGCCCATATACCGGCAAGGGAGTTGGGGATGAGAAGAAACTGTTGGGAAGGTTTTACTGTCGACAGCTTTCTATCAACTCCATCCTTCAGACTTCCTGACTAAGGTAGGAGCTAGTTTCACTGCTTCAGAGTGCAGCGTCCTTTAGAAAAGTGACTACCCACTCAGATAGAAAACCGGAGATGATAGTATGGAACTCATTAACAGTGCTATGAATGAACAGTGGTATGAATCGCAGAAAATTATAAAGCTGATGAGCTAGCAAGGAAAGGCAGCCTAGCAGCCGCTTTCGGTAGAATGGGAACGAGTTGGTGCTTCCGTATCCTCTTGGTTTCTACTATTAGATCAGCCATATACCTAACCTAACTTGATTTTTATAC